>NC_135321.1:37499490-37721990 GCF_048772815.1 Callospermophilus lateralis | reverse complement strand
CAGGAAAACATGATTTTTCAGGAGTACTGATGGGAAAAAGGAGAATGTTTTTAAGGGGATTATACTGACAAGTTAGCAAATAGAGGCCCTAATAATTTATTAGGGGTTTTATTATAATTCATCAACTAGAAATCACTGAGGTCATTTTGAACTGAAATAGTTTAAAAAAAAAGACAGAACTTTTCAAAGAAATCCAGCCAGAAGAAACCTAAAAGGCATCCATTTTCATTTCTTCAGTCTTTTAGACCAGAGTGGAGTTGTCTGTCTGCCTTGCAATGGGAGGGGCAGGACAGCTGTCAATAGAGGAATGGAAGTTAGGTCAAGCTTCTGAGCTAAGACCAAAATTGGGCACGTTTCAAAGCTTTCCAGGCTGTGAAAAGATGGAAGGACACATTGTACTACTGTGTCAATTTTGTTTCCTAATTCTACATTTGTGTGTTGTTTTCATGTTGTCACACTAATGAATGAACATACCTTAGTAAAAAGACAAACTCCATAAAGGTAAGGATTGATTAACCTCTCTCTAAGTAATTGCTAGTGGCCTGAATATAGTTAAGTCTTTAATAAATTCTTGATGGCTTTCATAAAAATCAATCCACCCCAAACAGGGAAATTTCTGTTCCAATTACCATCCCACCTGGTTGACCACACCAACTATTTGGGCGTGAGTTCGGTAGCTATGGTAACTTGTTCTCCTAATATAGTAAATGGATTTAAAGCTAAAAATTATTTGAAAAGTCTTTGCCCTAGAGTTTTGGAAGAGTAGGTTCTCAGGTATACTCTTTGAAAGCACAGAGAACAGAGAGATCTACCAGAACTTTCTCTCCCTTTTTTTCAAATACTACCATCTATATGCTGGGATCCACACAGGAGAGGTACACACAGCACTTGACAAACATACTCCAGATCAATCTTCACAGCTCTCTAAGTGAGGTGTGATTGCTGTAAATCTTTTTCTGCAATTGATTTATATTGTAATTAAGGAAGAGAAGAAGCACATACAAGGCCAAAAGCGGAAAAGTAGCACACATTTTTCATGGAAAGTTTTTCTTCCCATAAGTCAGAGCACCAGGGAGTACTAGGAAAAAAATTATGAGAAACTAGTCACGCTCACTGACATGATATGGGAGAATGCTAAGTCATCTGTGTTTTCTGTTTAAATGTATATATTTCAGTTGATTAAAAAAGCACATGGTGAATTGATCTTGCAGCTTATAAAAGCAATATTTCAGCTTCGGTGTTTTTTATTCTTTTTTTAAATCAAATTATCTCTCAAGGCTTTTTGATGGAAGTTTATTAACAAGGCAATTCAGCTATTAAAGCTTTGCAGTGCACCCTTGCAAAGGTACGTAGGAGACCTGCCTTTTCTTATGCATACTGATCATACCTTCTGAAGGTCTAAAAGATCTCAAGATTGCATAGCTGAGTGGTTTTGAAGAAAGAAAATTGTTACTTTGTCTTTTTTTATGTAATGTTATTAGATTTTTGGCGGGGGAGCATTCATAAGAAACATTATATTGCTAGATTTTAAGCGGTATTTCAAATATTATCTGATTTCCAAAAAAGTAAGTAAAAAATTCAGAGAGATGAGAGCAGATGCAGCCCTTTTTGCTGGGGATGGAGGAGGTTGGAAGGATAATGAAGAACCTGGATGATAAGGCTGCCTTTCAGGAAATGCAGTAACATTATTTAGATGAAGGAGGGAAATAAACACATCTTTGACAACATACCAAATGTAAGAAGAGAAAGAGGTACCTTAATTTTGCATAAATATAGTAATAGTCTTAAAGGTATATTACTTACCCTAATATAATCTAAGGAAGAAAATATTCCAAGTTTCCTGTTCTAGTCAGTTAGGAAAGAAAATTCTACACAGATCTCTCACTGAATGAAGATTGTCCCATGATTGCTAGATTTTTAGGGGGGAAAAATCTCTGGGTCCTGTTCTTTTTTTTTCTTTTTAGGAAACAAATTTTTTTTTGTTTGTTTGTTTTACCTAGAATTTAACTTGAGTGGTAACCTTTCCTCAAATTATTTTTTTTGCAAAGAAAATTAGCTACGAATTCATTTTTTCCTATTCCCATATTTATTGCTAATTTCATTAGCAGGAATTTAATCCTATTTGTGCTTTGCTTCTCAGAATACCATCAGCAAAGGGTAGCACTGCATGTTTTTCTGAGAAAAATCAAATATTCTGTGGTCAAAAATTTTGTAAACACTAGATATTTGATTCTAATTTTTATGACAATAGCATATCAAATGATCTCAGGTAATCTGAAATTATAACAAAGGAAATCTTGCTTCATGTTTTAAAATTCAGTATCTCTAAAATTTATTGTCCATTGGATCTACTACTGGGTAGCATTTATCAAGATCCCACTGAATATATTTCAGAAAAACTGTACTTGTGTGAAGAAAAATACGTTAAAATGAGATCTTATGCTTAGATTTCAATCCTTGTAAGTTACCATTCTTTTTAATTTATTCACTCATTTGCATCTGCTGTGTCTAAGGTATTGCTCCTGATATAATGTATGATATGTGGCTAAAAGTGAAAAAGTATCACGTTTTTCTGGCAAGATTCCCTCTCTTCTACTTCCCAGCTCCCCTCATCCTGAGTAAAATAGAGCACAAAATATGGTTTGGATCCAAGCAATGTGGAAATAACTAACACCACAGAAGGTGGAGGGTGATGTGGCCTCAGAAGGGTGAGTTGAGGAGGACATAACACTTCTAGGTGCGAATGTAGAGAGATCTCATGAGAGATGAATAAGCTGGCCATTGGAAGATGAGACAGGTATAGAAAAGCATGGATCCACTTTGGGAAAATTAAATATATTCCTGGGGATACTAGAAAATAAAGCTCAGCAGGTAAATGGGTCTGTATTGCCCAGATTCTTAAAGGGTTTGCACTTTATTCAAGGAGAAACGGCTGAAATCTATGAACAAGGAAAGGGTTCCATCAAGGCCAAATTCATGATAGAGTGTAAGAATGTGTGCTTTTTCTTGTTTGTCACTAATAAGCACAACTGAGGTTCAGGAAATTATTATCCTTCACAGAAAACAGTATTTTGAAAAGAGTTCTAGGCTGCAGAAATGGAGGCTTATTTTCCAGAGGCTATATATTATACACCATTTAAATCACAATCATAGATTTCTTCGCCAGTAATTTGTTGGCATTTTAAAAATCTAAGACACCCAAATGTGTTTTCTCCCTTCTGTTCTTCCTTTATTCCCATTATACTCTTCCTCCTCCATTGTTTATTAAATACTTATTATATTTAAGCATTGAAGTTCTCAATAATTGCAATTTACTTGCATTGCTATGTAATATAGGGAAAAAGAGCCCAGGAAGCTCATGTGGACACAAAACATTACACAAATCCAGGGGAGCTTACTGAAGTCACTAAAGGTACTTATTTTAATGGCAGGAGCCTGGTCAGAATTCTAAGTGGATCTATTCAGCTTGATTGCTGAATGTGCAGAGAGGGTGACTGGAGATGAATCTGGAAAGGTAGACAGGAAGCAGATACAAAATACGTACACCAACATTATCTGCTCTTCGATAGGTACTCACTTGTCAGCCATTCATTGTGATGTGGCCATAAGATTTAATTTCAGCAAGTCACAGTAGTATTGACATTTGTCACTGCAAAAGTTATGTGGTTTCCCAAAGTGCTTTTAAATTCATGCTTAGAAGCCACCTTTCAAGCCAACTTCCAAGCCATAATGGAAACTTTCTTGTCCTCAATATGAAACCAAAATCATTTATAGCTCAGTTTTCTCTTGATTATTTCAAAATTTTAATCCATACAAATGAAAGAGAATTGCCATGGTTGTGTGTGATTGAAAGTGTTGCTGTTGATTCTCAGGGCAGTTTTAAAGTTGTTATTGGCAATGTAGGCATAACTGCAGGTAGAGCTCACAGTGACCAGAAAGTGATTTGCTTATAAATTTAGAATGTTTAATAGTCATGTTACTTAATAACTTCATGTCAGTTTTCTGATGCATATAATTTGTGTATATGAACACATTCCCAGAGTTTGAATTCATTTTAGATTGCTTGCTAGATTAAGTTGGGCTTGGAAAACTGGCTTATAAACCAATCTAACTTTGAAATTTAATTTTTATTTCATATAAAAACCTTATATTTTCTTACCTATATCTTTGCATTTCAACAACTTTCACTTTAGTAAAAGCATTAATTGGAGAAGATCTCAGAGAGCTAAACAAATGACATATTTACCAGGAATTGACCTAAATCTAAAGGAATACACATTTTAGAATTCCTAGAACTTTGGGTTTTTGTGTAGCAGATAATGTAGTTTGGATGTTTGTATATTGTTTTGACCATGTTTGTGCAGAGACAACAATAGCATGTTGTGTTTTTCCTATATCATACACAACAAGCTATCTTACAGCGTTGAATATTGACAGCAATAAAGCTTCCATATCCCAGATATTGATTTGGTTGGGCTCAGTTTTAACTGGGCTTTATATGTGCTCTTTTAATTATTCTCTATTTTATATAGCCTAAGATTGAATGATCTTTCTCTTTATTTTAAAAACTTTAGGAAAACCACATTTTGTGAATAAGATAGCTGCATCCTGTGTCATTTATGAACTACCCTTCTTTGGTGACTGGAATAAGTATCAACAAAAACGTCATGTTTGTCTATGTCTGGCTCTTCACACCACTGGAATTTCCAAATAATTGTCAGTGATACTCTGTGTTCTGAGTGTCCTACTAGTCAAAGACCTTAAATTTTTTTTTCCACAGATAAGAATTAGAGCATACTGATGAGGAGCTAACCATGTAGGTGGTCAGGTTTGACTCTCAACTGGGTACCATCTTTTGAATTTGCCCCCCCAGAAGAAAATCACTCTGCCTGTGAATTTAGATTTTGTTATTATTTCAGCATACCTATAACAAAGCACCCTTTTTATCCACCACTTTCCTTCAAACATTCTCCACCTGAATTGCTTTCAAATGAATATGAAGAGGGAGAAATACTATTTGAAACATAATTATTCAAATATGTAGGGATAAACATATCAAGACTATGAATGGATGGTACAGTTAGTACAGACAACACAATGGGTGAACAAAAATTAATGTACAAAAGTTTCTGTACATTAATCCTCAAACTATTTGTGAATTACACACTCCTTGAGGGTATGAATTGTATATGCTCTCCTTCATTCTTGGAATCTAGCCCATTGCTTGACATTTTTTGGCTACTCAGTATAGATTTGCTGAATTGAATTATCATTACTATTAACAAATACAAGGGGGACAGTAACTATGGGTTTTGGAGGGATGTATTATCTTTCTTCCCCTCAGATCTATCTTCATAATGTTTTTAGAGAAGTAGTGACTGGCTGAAGTATCCATAGGGGAAATGCCTTTTTTTCTTTAGGTGAAGCCCAGAGGGGACAAAGATCTTTACAGAGGTGTGTATTACTAGGAACATAATAATAATTAAGTGATCATGACTACAGAAGGTGGGTCTGAGGAAACACCTGTGAGAATCTTGGCCAGGTCTCAGGGTAGTGGTATGTTTAATTCTACTGTCTATTTTCTGTAGAGGTCATCCCATTTTATGTTTTCACCAGTAGAGTAGGAACATTCTAGGTCCTCACCATTCTTGCCAACTCTAAAAGACTGACTTTTAATTTGTAGTCATTCCAATAATTGGGTAGTCCTATTTCATTATGGTTTTAATTTGCCTTTCATGAATGAGTAATGCTTTTGAAAGCTTTTCATCTGCTTGTTAGTCATTTATCTATCTTTTTACACTATATTCTATGTTTAGCATTATAATCCATTTAGAGTTAATTTTTGTGTATGGTCCAAGGTAAGGGTCAGATTCATTTATTGGCATATAGACATGCATTTTGTGAGAGGGGGGTACTCGGGATTGAACTCAGGGGCACTCTATCACTGAGCCACTTCCTCAACTCTATTTCACATTTTATTTAGAGACAGGGTCTCACTGAGTTGCTTAGGGCCTTGGTTTTGCTGAGGCTGGCTTTGAACTTGCGATCCTCCTGCCTCAGCCTCCTGAGCTGTTGGGATTACAGTTGTGCGCCACCATGTCCAGCTATAGGTATGCACTTTAAGAGTACATTTTATGAACAAACTACTCTTCTTTCTTTACAGAGTTGTTTTTGCAACTTTTTAAAAATCAGTTTTCAATAGATGGGGGTCTCTTTCTATACTCTGTTTCTGTTCCATTGAGCTATTGGTATATCTTGATTCCATGTCACATTGTTTTGATCACTCTAGCTTTATAGTGGATCTTCAAATCATGCTATTATAAAGACTTCAACTTTGTTCTTTCTTTCCAAAGTTATTTTGAATATTCAGTCCTATTCATCTGCTTCTGGATTTTAAAATACACTTGTCAATCATTGTGAAAAAAGTATCTTGGAATGTTGATTGCGACCATGTTGAAACTTTAGATCAATTATTACAAGCAACATTTTAAAAATATTGTGTCTTCTGACCCAGAAAAAGGCACATTTCTTTTATTTTTTTCAGGATGTTAATTTCTCTCAGCAAAGTCCCACAGTTTTTAGCACACAGGTATGAAGTACTTAATATTTTTTATGATATTGTGCAGGCATTACTTTCTTAACTTCAGTATTCAATCTTTATTAATATATAGAAATATATGTTGCATTTTGATGTTGTATTATGCAACCTCATTAAGCATACAGCTCACCAATTAGCATATCAGCTTTTGTTTTTGAAGATTTCATTGGTTTTTCTATGTGATTGATCATTTTTCCTTTTAACCAATAAAAGTAATTTTACTTCTTTTCCAATCTGGATGCAGTTTTTTCCTTTTTAGTATTATTACATTGGCTGAAATCTCTAAAGCAACATTGAATATATGATTTACTTCAAGTAATTTTTATGGACTTTGCATATAATGCTATATAATAATACATTTCTACTTTCTCAGTTTAATGCTATTGTTGACACACATTTTACTTATACACATTTTATAATGAATGCATGTGTTATTATTTGTTGCTTAAACAGTGACTTGTCATTTAAAGATATTTTTAAAATAGGATCAAATTCTCATGCATTTCTTCTATTACCATTTCTGGAGCTCCTCCCTCTTTGCTTTCAGATATTCTCTACTTCAATGTGGTTCATTTCCCTTCTGCATGAAGGACTTCCTTTGATATTTCTTGTACTGCAAATCTGCAAATGGTAACTATTTCCAACTTTTATATACCTGCAAAAGTCTTTATTCCATCCTCTTTTGAAAGCTATTTTACTGTGTATAAAATTCTAGTCTGGCTTTTTTCCTCTATTAAGTAGGTTACTCTGTGGGTAGTTTCTACGGTCTTCACATTTGCACTGTTACTTATGCGATATCTGCCGTCAATCTTAACCTTTGTTCCTTTTTACATATTTATTTTTATGTGGCTACTTTTAAAACTTTTCTCTTTATGACTAGTTTTGAGAAATTTTATTATGATATTCCTTGGAATAGATTCTTTAGCTTGGGGCTTTGAGGGTTCTTATATTCTTTCTGTTTATTGTATAGTTTAAAGATGGAAAAAATCAGTCATGCACTGCTACATCGATGTTCATAGCAGCACAATTCACAATAGCAAGACTGTGGAAACAACCTAGATGCCCTTCAATCGACGAATGGATAAAAAAATGTGGCATTTATACACAATGGAGTATTACTCTGCATTAAAAAATGACAAAATCATAGAATTTGCAGGGAAATGGATGGCATTAGAACAGATTATGCTAAGTGAAGCTAGCCGATCCCTAAAAAACAAATGCCAAATGTTTTCTTTGATATACGGAGAGTAACCAGAACAGAGTTGGGAGGAAGAGCATGAGAAGAAGATTAACATTAAACAGGGGTGAGAGGTGGGAGGGAAAAGGAAAGAGAAGGGAAATTGCATGGAAATGGAAGGAGACCCTCAGGGGTATACAAAATTACATACAAGAGGTAGCGAGGGGAAAGGGGAAAAAAAACAAGGGGGAGAAATGAATTACAGTAGATGGGGTAGAGAGAGAAGATGGGAGGGGAGGGGATGGGGGATAGTAGAGGATAGAAAAGGCAGCAGAATACAACAGACACTAGTATAGCAATATGTAAAACAGTGGATGTGTAACCGATGTGATGCTGCAATCTGTATACGGGGTAAAAATGGGAGTTCATAACCCACTTGAATCAAAGTGTGAAATATGATATGTCAAGAACTATGTAATGTTTTGAACAACCAACAATAAAAATTAAAGAAAAAAAAAACAAAAAACAAAAAATAAGACAAGAGAAATGTGGGCAAAGGACATAAATAGGAAACTTAGCAACAGAAATTTAAGTGTATGGTCAATCTCCCCAAAGAGTCAAGAAATACAAATGAAATCAGAATTACATTTTCCCTACCAGATTTATCATGACAAATACTTTAAATAATCCCATTGTTGACAAATATAAGGTAAAATGGACCTTAGTAGAAAATATTGGTGATACTACAAGTTGTTACATTTTTACAAAGTAGTTTTGTGATATCAAAATATAAAATATACATATTTTGATACGTTATTCTCACTAATAGGAATTTGTCCTTAGATGATAATCCCATAATTTTTCAAAGAAAATATATAAGGATATTTGTAATACATAAGGATATTTAGGGCAACATTTCTTGTAATAGAAAAAAAAGCCATCTAAATGTTAAATTGTTAAATAAATGAAGAAGTATGACATACATCTATGTTCACTGTAAGAAAAGATATCCATATATCCATAATGCATTGCTCAAGGTACTAGTAAATATAGAAAAATGTTTTATGATCATATTTTATTAAAAAATCTGAACACATGAACATAAAAAAAATCAGTCATGATTATTTTTCAGATTTATTTTCTGTTTTCTTTCTCTTTCAGGGACTCAAAAATCACATTTATTAGTCTGCTTGAATATATCACACAGCTAACTGGTACCCTTTTTCTTTTAAAATTCCTTTGTTCTCTGCCTTTCATCTTGAATATTCTTTATTTCCTATGTCTTCAAATTCACTAATCTTTTTTTTACACAGCACTCAATCTGCCATGAATCCTATCCTATGCAATCTTTATCTTAAGAATTACAATTTTTGTCTCTAGAAGTTTTATTTGGGTCTTTTTATGCCTTCAATATCTTAATTTATAAACATGCAGAGTACCATTAGAGGAACTGTTTAATGCATTCATTTAGTCTAACTTTCGTATCAGTTTCTATGCCAATTTCAATTGATAGGTTTTTCTTCTTATTATTTGTTGCATTTTTCTGGTTTTTTGCATGCCTGGCAATATTTTATTTAATGTTATACATTCTAGATTTTACCTTCTTTGGTGCTGGATGTTAAATTCCTATAAATAGTCTTGGGATTTATTCTGAGATTATGTTAAGACTACTTAGAAATCATTTGATCTTTTTTGAGTCTGGCTTTTAGGATTTGCTAGGTGGAAACTGAGCTATATTTATTCTGGGGATAATTAATCCCCACTCCTGAGATAAGACTTTCCTGAGGACTCTACTCAAATCTCCATGAATTATGAGGGTTTTTTTTTTATTGTATGTGGTAGGAACAGATCTTGTGGAACCACCAGGTGTTGCCATCATTTATATTTTGAGTGACTCTTTTCTTGGCCTTGGATAGTTTTCTTGTTAAGCATATACCATTAAGAGGGTTATTCAAGGGGAACCTTCTGAAAATCTCTGGGGTTCTCTGTGCAGGTTTTTTGATGCTCTGCTGTGTAAACTCTAGCTGCCTTGTGATCCTTGAACTCTCTCCTCCATCTGCTCAATTCATAGAGTCTGCTGGTCACCTATACCCTGGTTTGTAAATTCTCACAAAGCAGTAAGTTGGGCTTATTGGAAGGTTCATGCATATTTTTTTCATGTCTTTGTGGGATCACTGTCATTTAATCATTGATGTTTGATGCCTTAACTGTAATTCCATATACTTTTTGTTTGTTGTTTATTTAAAGCAGAAGAGTAAATATAACCCTAGTTACTTCATCTTGGTTGGAAGTGGAAGTCTCATCCAGTATCATGTACTTTTGATACTTTCTTCTGGTTTCTAATAGTTACAATTACCCCCAGAAATTGGACCCTGCTGTGGGAGCCCCTTAAAAACTCACCTGACAGCATTCAGAAATGGGGCCAACTTAATAAGAAAGGTTAGATCTTAGAAAATTTACGAGTAGTAATTTTGGGAAAATCTTGGAGACATAGCACTTCAAGGGAAAAATATTAAAGAGTAAAATATTAATCTACAATGCTTAGGTATAATTGTGGCCAATATAGAGTTTTAAACTTCTATAGCTACTTTTACTCATGGTATAGCTGAATACTTTCTCCATAATTTCAATTGCTGGCAATATGCTGGAGTTCTCTAGTCTGGGGGTATCTTCTGAGCACAAGACTCAACACTTACTACAGATCTCTCCAGAATTCCATGATGGAAGTTATTTTAAGAATTTCAGTTTCTTTTAATTTCAAACCTGAAATCAACTCCATTTCAGTTATCCCTGTCCATTCCTTCTGAGTTACTTATTGTGAAATTCTCATGCTTTTATGGCTTTTTATATTTCATTGGATAAATTTAGTGATTGAGCCCTTATAAAATGATTCTTTGTTCCTAGGACTTCATAGAAATTTTGGTCCTATTATTTTAATTAACTTCTTATAAATAGTTCCATTCCTCTCTCAATTTTCTATGAATTTCTGCTTATAGTCTCATTCTTCTTTAGTTATAATCTAGCTCCATTGTCTAGTAAATTGGTTCTATTTGTTTACCATTTCACCACATTGACTGTGCTATCTCTGTGTCCCAATATGTTAGCCTTGCATTGGAATTATTTCCTTTTCTTAATTTGCCCAATAAAGACCACACTGAAGTTTTTGTAGATGGCAATAGATATTACTAAGAATTTGAGCCTGGGGAGGTAGTAGAGAATTACTTCATTACAATGCAGAGTATGTACTTGATAGCTTGGTTCTCAAACCATCCCTTAGTTATTTCTGTCAACTTGGACTCCAGCCTTCCACCATATTGTTCCACTGCCTCAGTCTGCCCCTAGGAATTCTCTACTATTTTCCACCCTCCTCTGAAAACAATGATGTGATTATCAGGAGAGTCTTGTTTTATTCTCTCTCCTCTTTTTGTATCCTGTCTATCAGGATGATTTTTTCTCATAAAAACAAACTCTACTTGGAGATATTTAGAGCTGCATCTTATACTTTCTTCCCCTTCTTAAATTCATAGAACTAGAAACAGAAAACATGTGTTTGAAATCATTTTAAATTTGTTATAGGTATTATTGCTAAAGTATATGATAAACATTGTCAAACCAAAAGAAATCGAGCACAATCAAATGTTTTTTAAATATAATTGAAATTCATAGATGAAAAAATTTATTTATTTAAAACTTTGGTTTTAGTGTGCCATATTTTCTTTGAAAGGACAAGATAAGTCTATGTTTCTAAAACAGAGTTGATTGAAACTCAGATAGACATGAAAATATAATTTGGCTTAATGACCTTATGACTTCATTTTCTTCACAGGTAAAAATTCAAATAAAAATCCAGCTAAAATTTTGCTGGATATGGTGAGTAAGACAAGCATTCATTAACTTATTAAAAAATATAATGGGACCACCATTATAAAGTAGAAAATCAATTGTTATATTGTAAAAGATATATGAGGAAAACATGAAAGATTTCTTAATTAAGGTAGGTTTCGTATGTTAAAACTAATGCTACTTTGAGCAAGGTCAAAATGCTATTTGCAGCAATTCAGAGTTAATTTTAATAAAGTAAATATATAACATGTTTAATAACATAAACACATATGTAAGAATTATTTCAAAATTTGTAGCAAAAGAGTTAGAAAGTTTTTAGACACAATTTGTTCTGAGTGATATTTAAGTTTTATGGCAGTAAAATAACTTGAAAATGTACTCAGTACAGTCAAATCTTTGAGGAAAATTTCAAAGTTGCATGAAGGGTGTCTTGCAAATTAAAAGTCAAAAAGTGGTTCCATGACTGACATCTTAAAATAATTAGATTTACATGACTTAGCAACTATTAATAACTATATTTCTCTGTATTTTCAGAGAGACTTATAGTATACCAAAACTCATTTCCAAAATAAATAAAAAATTTATTTTTTCTCCTTATATTGGGGTTGAACTCAGGAGTTCATAGATGCTTAGGTAATTGCTCTGCTATTGAGCTATATCCCTAGCCCTATGGATATAAATTTTAAAGAAAGTTTACATGGAGTTATTTGTGACAAATAAAGTTTAGCCTAAATAAATCAAAATTATACATTATAGGAATAAAATTGCTTTTTCATATGTCTGAAAGCATCACTTTGTGAAATGTTGCCAGAATATATTGGTTCCTAATTTCTATCAGATATTCAACTATAAGACGTCCATTTTAATAAAAGCAACTCTTAATAAAATTACTTGTTTTGCCTTGGTTGTTTTTAATGCTTATTTTTGCTTTAGCACTGCTGCAAAGCAAGCATATTTCTTTTCTTCTATGGACTTTTGCTGTTTCTACTGAGAGATGATTACCTTTCTAAGTACTACAGTTGTATTTATTTTTATTAAAAATAGTTCATGAAACTAAATTTATTAATCTGGTCAATGGAAATTGTTTTATGATACATTCATAGGTTTATTATTTTTTAATTTGGTTGATGCTTATGTCAAACTATGCTTGAAGACAATTTGCAATAGAAGTTCCCTTTATAGTCACATTCTTAGAAATGTTCATTTGTAGGCTTCTTTTTACATATATCCCATGACTTTTTTTATTTTACACAATTTTTTGATTTCTTTCTATCCTTAAAGGCAGTCTGGAACCAGGAAAATTAATACACAAGAGATCTCTCAAATATTATTTTTTTAAAAAAATAAGTTGTCCTTTGTCTGCCTTAAAAAATCCACTGCCTCCAGGGCATATCTTGTAAAATTTTTTTTTTTCAAGTGTAGATAAATTGAATTTGTCCACACTGAATTGCCACTAACACTCTGCTGGTCTATTTTGTCTATTAATTAATTTAATATCAGATTATTTGTTCAGTTCAATCTCAGGTAATCCTTTGGATAACACTGACATTTTGTTCATCAAACATTTATAGAGACCTTAGTAAAATAGGTTTCTCCTATTAGGAGAGAGAGAGGTTTCCCTACGACATTCTGCAGGATAGAATGCTGAATAAATCATAACCCCTGCTCATAGGGGTTTTAGAGACTTTTGAAGATATACACACAGTCATGAGTAGTTCAATAACAAGGCGAGTTCTGAGAAATGGATCTTTAGGAGATCTTGTCAACGTAAACATCAGTGTGCTTAATACAAACTGAGATGGCCACAACATCATTAGGAGACATAATCTCATGAGACTACTTTTGCATATGTGGTCTGCCATCGAGGTAAACTACTACAGTATCTAGGACTGTACATATCATATATACATGTTGTGGGCATCTATCACAAATATCATATGAACATATTTGTGTATTTCAAACAATATGTATTTTATATTGTACCTAGCTTTATTTGGAATATAAAACTAAATATATTATTTTTTCAGGGTTTAAATCTATTTGACAAAAGAAAATAAAAAGTGTCATGCTTTGAGACAACAATTAATATGTTAGAGATATTAAAAAATAATCTATTCAAGCGTGGTGGTGCACTCCTGTAATTCCAGCAACTTGGGAGGCTGAGGCAAGAGGATCACAAGTTTGAGGCCCAACTGGGCAATTTAGCAAGACCCTCAGCAACCTAGCAAGGCCTTGTCTCAAAATAAAAAGTGAAAAAGACTGAGAATGGTGAGGGTACACAGAGAACTGGGAGGCAATGACAGAGAAGACTTGGAGTGCCCAGGAGGGAAAGAGATAGAGCTCTATCTCTTTCCTCAATTCACTAGTCATTCAAAAATTACTCATTTAAAAAAACAGGAAGGAAAGAATGAATGGTGAAGGATAGTGTTCTGTTGAATTCACAAATCAGGAATCCCAGAGGAATAAAAGATGTATGTAAATTAGAAACTGAGATCCACATCCAGTCAAAGAAAAGTCTTGTCATTTGTACTCCCTCATTATCTCCCAAATACCTATCTGCAATGACATTACACTCCTTTGGTCATTAGCTGTCCCAACTGAATACACTACAACAGCACCTTAATCAGTTTCCTCACCTATAGTCATGAAACCTCTACACCACCCCATCCCTTCCATTCTCTACCAACCTTCTCCCTTGCACATATCTTCATACAAAAGCTTTTTTTATATATATAACTATTTTATCTATTTATTTTTTATGTGGTACTAAGGATGGAACCCAGTGCCTCACACATGCTAGGCAAGCACTCTACCACTGAGCCCCAGCCCCAGCCCAACAAAAGCTTTCTCAGACTCAGATGTTATTATCTTCCACTTTTTTTCTTTATGCCCATAAGTCCCCTTTCTTCTTTTTCCACCCAGATAAGGTATCTGAGTGGGGACATGCTTCTTTTCAAGCTACACAGTTTCTTGCAAGATTTGGCTCCTATTGCCCTCTTTGCTTAATCTGTAGCTAGAATCCAATTGCATTCTATGGAAATTGGACATTAATATTGTAATTCCAGTAATGTGCAAGGTCTTTCTTTAAGGTCTAGATCTTAGCATTTTCTTTGTTCTTTGTCTGGATAATCTTCCTACCTCTCTCTTTTACCTTGATATTGCACTTACCACACTAACGCTGCCTCTTTTCTTTTTTTATGGTTAAGATTTTTTTCATAAGAGCAGAAATAATTCTGGGTTATATTTGATATCTACAAAGCCTACCCAGATGTTTGATATTATGCCCATGCAAAGTTTCTATTTTATTTTTTCTCCCTCACCCCTCCTCAGATGTTTGCCAAACATCTTGTCTTTCTGTGACTTGGTACACTCATTACCTATTTTACTTAGCTCTTATAATTTGTGTCATTTGAATTTGCTGATTGACTTCTATTCACATTTTCTTAGTGTTCTATAATCTCTTTTGGTCAACAGGAATTTGTACAAGTTTTCATTATCTCAAGGTATTCAGTAATAGGTGCTACTTAACTACAAATACAGTCTCTATTCTCTTTGCTAATAAAGTTGTTATATTATTGTTTCCCCCAAGAGTCTTTCTTTTATCCATTTGCCAGCTATCAAGGTCCATTTCTGATATACATGTGAAAAGTCTTTTTTATTTGCCTGCATCTAAGTACTATCTTACACATTTTTTCATTTTGATTTTGCCTGAAAAGTGAGTTAAGTATCATCTTATACTATTTGCTTTGTAATTTCTACAACTATTTTTTAAATGGAAAAGATCAAGGAGTATTCATGAATGTTTCTGTTTAATAAAACTAGATGTATGGAAGAGGACTTGGAAAGTTCACACACTGGCCTCCTGTGTATTTCTGTGTATTTGTATTTCTGTGTATTTCTTTTCATGCCCAATGTTTATAAGTGTACATGGACAGTTTAAAAATGCATTTTGGTGGACTTTTTGGAAATGTAAAACTAATTATTCAAATTTTATAAATAGCAACCATATACAGCATAAACAGTTTATGTCATAATGGTTTAAGTATGGCTAATATGTCATATCATATAACTCCATTAAAACAGCCATGTGGTTTAACAGATGCCACAACTGTGGAATTTTTCACAACAGGTTAACAAGAAACAAAATAAATCTTCAAACTTTGGGTTTACTGTAGAAAAGTCATTTGCTCCTTCTTTACCAATAAAATTAACTAAAATCTTTGCTCTACATAAGTGGTCATGGGAAGTCTTAAAGAAAAATAACCATACATTGGAGAGTAAGATGCTCACATTCCAGGCTAAAGTTTCAAGTTAAAATTCCAGGTGAAATCTAAAATTGCTTGAATAAAACAGGATGTCTTCATTTCAGATAAATTATGTGCTCAATAACAGAAACATATCTCAAAGCCATATGCCATGGTCTGAGTGTTTGTGCCCCACCAAAAGTTCTAGGATGATATCCTAATCCCCAATGCAGTGGTATTTAAGAGTTGAGGCCTCTGGGAAGTGAGTAGAGATTAAGTGACCTTATAAAAGTGGTCCTGGAAATCTCCCTGGAACTTTGTACTACATGATGATTCAGTGAAAAGATGCCCTCAACACATCCTTGATCTGATCGCTGCTTGTCCTGGCATTTCACAGCCTCTGAGTGAGGCAAAATAAATGTTTGTTATTTATAAGACAGCCAGCCGATGGTATTTTGTTATAGCAGCTTGAAGGGTCTAAGACCATACACAAGCTCTCAGCTGCAGTTGCAGACACTGATGACAGCCATCATAAAACCTTCCTCCTGTGATTTTGGTTACATAACTAAACTCCATTCTCGCTCTAACTCTTTTTTTTTTTTTTTTTTTTTTTATATTTTTTTATTGTTGGTTGTTCAAAACATTACATAGTTCTTGATATATCATATTTCACACTTTGATTCAAGTGGGTTATGAACTCCCATTTTTACTCCGTTTACAAATTGCAGAATCACATCAGTTACACTTCCATTGATTTATATATTGCCATACTAGGGTCTGTTGTATTCTGCTGCCTTTCCTATCCGTTACTACCCCCCTCCCCTCCCCTCCCCTCCCCTCTTCTCTCTCTACCCACTCTACTGCAGTTCATATCTCCCCCTTGTATTATTTTTCCCTTTCCCCTCGTTACCTCTTGTATGTAATTTTGTATAACCCTGAGGGTCTCCTTCCATTTCCATGCAATTTCCCTTCTCCCTCCCTTTCCCTCCCACCTCTCGTCCCTGTTTAATGTTAATCTTCTTCTCATGCTCTTCGTCCCTACTCTGTTCTTAGTTACTCTCCTTATATCAAAGAAGACATTTGGCATTTGTTTTTTAGGGATTGGCTGGCTTCACTCAGCATAATCTGCTCTAATGCCATCCATTTCCCTCCAAATTCTATGATTTTGTCATTTCTTAATGCAGAGTAATATTCCATTGTGTATAAATGCCACATTTTTTTTATCCATTCGTCTATTGAAGGGCATCTAGGTTGGTTCCACAGTCTTGCTATTGTGAATTGTGCTGCTATGAACATCGATGTAGCAGTGTCCCTGTAGCATGCTCTATTTAGGTCTTTAGGGAATAGACCGAGAAGGGGAATAGCTGGGTCAAATGGTGGTTCCATTCCCAACTTTCCAAGAAATCTCCATACTGCTTTCCAGATTGGCTGCACCAATTTGCAGTCCCACCAACAATGAACAAGTGTACCCTTTTCCCCACATCCTCGCCAGCACTTGTTGTTGTTTGACTTCCTAATGGCTGCCAATCTTACTGGAGTGAGATGGTATCTTAGGGTGGTTTTGATTTGCATTTCTCTGACTGCTAGGGATGGTGAGCATTTTTTCATGTACTTGTTGATTGATTGTATGTCCTCCTCTGAGAAGTGTCTGTTCATGTCTTTGGCCCATTTGTTGATTGGGTTATTTGTTATCTTGTTGTCTAATTTTTTGAGTTCTTTGTATACTCTGGATATTAGGGCTCTATCTGAAGTGTGAGGAGTAAAGATTTGTTCCCAGGATGTAGGCTCCCTATTTACCTCTCTTGTTGTTTCTTTTGCTGAGAAAAAACTTTTTAGTTTGAGTAAGTCCCATTTGTTGATTCTAGTTATTAACTGTTGTGCTATGGGTGTCCTATTGAGGAATTTGGAGCCCGACCCCACAGTATGTAGATCGTAGCCGACTTTTTCTTCTATCAGACGCCGTGTCTCTGATTTGATATCAAGCTCCTTGATCCATTTTGAGTTAACTTTAGTGCATGGCGAGAGAAAGGGATTCAGTTTCATTTTGTTGCATATGGATTTCCAGTTTTCCCAGCACCATTTGTTGAAGATGCTATCCTTCCTCCATTGCATGCTTTTAGCCCCTTTATCAAATATAAGATAGTTGTAGTTTTGTGGGTTGGTTTCTGTGTCCTCTATTCTGTACCATTGGTCCACCCGCCTGTTTTGGTACCAGTACCATGCTGTTTTTGTTACTATTGCTCTGTAGTATAGTTTGAAGTCTGGTATCGCTATACCGCCTGATTCACCCTTCCTGCTTAGCATTGTTTTTGCTATTCTGGGTCTTTTATTTTTCCATATGAATTTCATGATTACTTTCTCTATTTCTATAAGAAATGCCATTGGGATTTTGATTGGTATTGCATTAAACCTATAGAGAACTTTTGGTAATATTGTCATTTTGATGATGTTAGTTCTGCCTATCCATGAACAGGGTATATTTTTCCATCTTCTAAGATCCTCTTCTATTTCTCTCTTTAGGGTTCTGTAGTTTTCATTGTATAAGTCTTTCACCTCTTTTGTTAGGTTGATTCCTAAGTATTTTATTTTTTGGGGGGATATTGTGAATGGAGTGGTTGTCCTCATTTCCATTTCAGAGGATTTGTCGCTGATATACAGGAATGCCTTTGATTTATGTGTGTTGATTTTATATCCTGCCACTTTACTGAATTCATTTATTAGCTCTAATAGTTTCTTTGTAGACCCTTTTGGGTCTGCTAGGTATAGAATCATGTCATCTGCAAATAGTGATAATTTAAGTTCTTCTTTTCCTATTTTTATGCCTTTAATTTCTTTCGTCTGTCTAATTGCTCTGGCCAGTGATTCGATAACTATCGCTCTAACTCTTGATCTCCTATACTTTCTCTTTGAATGGATATCATGCTTCCCTCCAGTTGAACCCAGGGATTTGCTAAAGTACTTGCTCCTCTTCCTCTGATTTTCTCTTTATTTATTAACTTCCTCAAAGTTCATCCATTTTATAGTTTTAATGTTTGTTCATAAAACTTGTTACAACAGTCTTTCTGAGCCACCTGCGTGTCAATCAGCATTTTAGTTGCTCATCTTCATATATGACTCTGCTTCCTCCTTAAGCTCTGTATGACATAAAAGGGATCCTTCACCTTGGACCCTACCAATTTTTCTCATTCCTATGATTATCCTTGGCTACAGAGCTTTGGGTCATTTTGTTGTAATTGTTGCTCATCTAATGAATCCTTTATGCTAATAGGTCTGTACAATTGTGCCTGTGGGAGGTCCATTATTTTTCCCTTCTTCATTTCCTCTGTGGCTCTTCTAAAGCACAATCTTATGTGTACCTACATTTTTGGAGTAAATTGTCAACTCCATTTCCAAAATATTTTCACTGAGAATTTAGCTTAGATAAGTTTCTCTTTAAGATGTCACTTTTATACTATAACTCTTAAAATGACTGTTCACTATTAGCTGCATCCAGTATTGATTTGTCTGTCTTTCATGGTCTTCCACAATAAATCCACACTTTTCCCACCCTTAACCCCCAAGCCCCACAGCAGTGGCCTGCTCAACTGGCACGATCTGGATTGGGAATTAGAAAACGTGTGATTTAAACCTGTCTCTCCCACATGTGAGCCATGCCATTGGGACCAGTTCATATCTGTCTTTGGAGTTAATTAATCTGTAAAATGGGCTTAACAAAATCTTCCTTCCAAGGGTCAATTGTGACAGGCCCAAATTAAAATACACACAAATGGAAAATATAAAGTGGTGCTGTAGAAATGGAGCCGATGAACGACGCAGGAACTTGCCACTTGTCCTCAGAAGCTATTTGTATTGATAAAGATAAATTTTCTCTCTTTCTTCACAAAATAGCCCATAGAACATACTAAAAAGGCATGTGCAGTGAATAATTTCTTATTCAAAATGTTTGAGTTTTTTTTTCCCCCTACCTGAACTTTTACAAGGCATAAGAAAGATAGCAGGGGTATGAGAAGAGATGAGAAAGAAGAAAGTAGTTTTGATCCAGTGAAGATAACATTTTATAATCCAACCTCAGCCCTGGATTTTGACTTTTGAATGAATCAGTTGGCTGAGAACTTTTTGATCCAAAACAGGGAAAGATGCCAGCTGGCAACTCTGAGGCTAAATGCCGAGATCCTCCTCATTGTACAAAACAGTTTTTAATAAGAAACATGCATTTAATTTATTATGAAAAAAGCAAGAAACGATCTGATCATGCGGTGCTGTGGTATTTGCAAGGATGCATGTTTAAAGGCTGATGAGATGAAACCCTCGACATATATAAGCATTTTATTCCATGCTTTGCTCTCTGCACAGCAGATGATTTTGTTTATCTGCTTGTTTGCTTTTTTTTTTTTGCATCCAAAATGGTGTGATGTCAATGTAGCAGGGTGTGGGATCAACTCTGTAAAAATCAAACTATCTTGTTCAAAACAGTGTGAGTAACATCTGTAGGCATTTGAATCTGGGAACATGTAGGTCAGGAGTAAGCAATGAGGAATTTGAATGTACAGTCATCCTTCTTTATCCAGAGGTTCCACATTCGTGGATTCAACCAACCGTGAATCAAAAATATTGGAGAAAAAAAAATTGCCATCTCTACTGAACATGTGCAGACTTTTTTTTCCTGGTTATTATTTCCTAAACGATGCAGTACAACAACTCTTCACATAGCATTTATATTGTGCTAGGTATTACAAGAAATCTAGAGATGATTTAAAGTAAATGAGAGGATGTGCATAGATTATATGCAAATGCCTACACTGTTTTATACAAAGAACTTGAGCATTGTGAATTTTGGTATGCTGTGGGGAGGTGTCTTGGAACCATCCTCCATGGTAACTGAGGATGATGGTACTAAGGTACGATTTGCAAATGCTGGGGTGGCTTACACTCATCACTAATTAATTTTAGTCTTTTTCTCTTAGTACTTCAAATCAATTTTAATGTCAGGATGTTAGCATATTGGATGCCACATTGTAGGTTTTGTAGGAAATATGCCCAACAGGAAAAAAAAGTAAATCAAAAAGAGGAGAGTGCAGCACATTTCTTAATTTTACAGTAAGCAGTCAAGTTTTCATTCGGGTAGGTCATTTGATTCCCTGCAGGTGGCTATGTCTGCCTCCAAAGAGAGAGCCCCGAGTCACGTGTTACACAAATGAAACGCGATTATCTTTGTGGGAAGCATCGTATGATTTGGAACAAGTCTTTAGGTCTAATATAAAGATCCTTCAAATAAATCATCCAGCTAAGCTTCTGTGGCCCCAAACTCCTAATTTAAAAATGTTGATAAATGAAGTACCTCTTTAGTTAATAAATGAAGTATCTCTTTAGTTATCCTTTGTCAGCAACATTCATTTTAATGGAAAGTGAGTTTACAGGGTTACATGATTGAACTACTGAGCCAAGTCAGTGTTGGCAAATGATGGGCTAAATTATTGATGTTACACACTAATGAATTCTGATGAGAAATAAAACACAGACATTACGTTTCAAGTGGTTCATAATTATTTTTGTACTTTAAAAGCAATTTTATTCTTTTTCCAAATCATACTGGTTCTGTAAAACAAAAACATAGTTAGTGATTATACTAAAATTATTGAGTTTGTGGCAAAAAAAAAATGCTCTCGCAAGTTTTCATTTCTGTGAAGATAATGTTATTCACACTAGGTTTCCGATTTCCTTATATACTTCTGGGAAAAGATAATTAAATTAAATGTCTAAATTTTAAAACCAGTGTCTTTAAATAAGATAATCTGCTTTGCAACCATGGTTAGCATTCCAATAGATGTATTTATACCCTCTGATATGTCTATCAACACATTGACTGGAGCTGTGTTGAAATATCATAATTAATTCAGGTGACTACAATTACAGAGGGACTTATCTGATGCAGATTGGCTTTGGTGAAGAAATTATCTTCAGTGAGTTATTCTGAATGAAGTATGTACTACAGAACGATAGATATTTCTCAAACTCAGGGCCTGGTGGCAAAATTTGAAACAGGCTCATGTTCAGTTAAGGAACAAAGAGGTCAATACATCCCATAATATTAGTGCAGTGGCCTTTATTGTTTTTTCATGACTTAACTGACCCAACCTGAGATCTTTTTGTGAGTCCACCATCTGCTCTATTCTGAGAGTTGATTGAGAGTAGAGTGACTTAAACAGGGACTCAATCTGAAGAGATCATAGGTCAATTTTTAATGAGGAGGGATTTAGGGTAGAAATCACATGGACCAAGCATTAATTCAAAGAGTCATTACTTGCTGGTCGTCTTTGGACAAATGCCTCTACTCTCTGCACCTGGTTATCAAAGCCCACAAATGGATAAGCCTCTCTTTTACCTGAGAGGGTTGTCATCACTAGCCATTCAGCTATTCATGAAATCAAAGTCTGCTGTGTAAGCGTATGACAAATTTATTCTTATGTTTGTCTGGACTCAAGTTCATTTCAGAGAGAACATGAGAATTGTTTCAGAACATATTCACTTTACAGCTGAGGGATATATAGGGGAAAGGAATGAGAAGACTTTTCAAGTCAAGTGTTGGCCCTGTTAAATGATAATCCATGCAGATTCGTATCAAGAATAAAAAGCCAAAGTTGAAACTTATTCCATTGCGTGGATTGAGGTAGCATATGTAGTGTATCAAACTTCACTTCTTAGTTGGCATGCACTTTACATCAATCAAACAATATCGAGACTTGTTTGTCTTAACTCTGTAACATACCATTTCCACATCGTTTTACTGAGTCCTTTTCTTAATCTTCCTAATATTTTGTCTACCTATCAAATATAATAGATTCAACACCATTTGTGAATAAGCCTCCTTCATATTTCACCTCTTTACAATTTTTCCCTTTAAGATTTTATCCTAATGTTTACCACTTGTTGTAATGGCATTGCTCATTGTTTTACAATCTTGATACTTTTGAATGAAAAATTATGTGTCTGGGTTAATCTCACATCAAAGCATCATCATCATGCAATGATGACGCTAAGTTGTATGAAAAATACCTACTGGATATGCTCCATTAGTTACTAATTTTCAAACTTAAAGTTCTGTCTTTGAAAAGCTCATCTCCCCCACACCGTTGACATGGCTTCTTCAGTTGAAAAATGTACTGCGGGCTTAAAGTGGATTAAAAAAAAGGCTAGGTATTTTTTTTTTTTGGTTGTTGTTAAGTTTAAGGAAAAAACCATAAACTTAAGCACATAAGAGTAAACACGGAACACATAAAATCTATATTTCAAAATAAAACAATCAAAAATAAATGAGTTTATTTTAAAATGAAATAAGGTATTTGTTTTGGTTTTACACGTTATTTAACAAACTCAAGGGATTAGAGAATTTAACTCATGGAAGTTAGTATTGAGAAAGGCTTCATTAGCCTCCTGAAGCTACCTAATATTGATATATCTGTGAAATTACTATTTTTATCTTGGATAGCAACATCTTAATGAAGGTTTTCCTTTATTTACCTTCATATGAAAGGAAATAGATGAAGTAGTGCTACAATTCTTACCTACAGGCAGCTGTGGATATTGTTAATCTTGTATGAACTTTTAAAATTTTCTTCAAAATGTTGCCTAAATTTTCTTTAGAATCAATTTTTAGAAGTATGTGATTTGATTTCCCAACATTTGGGGGATTTTTCAAATATCTTTTAATCATTCAGTTTTAATAATTTCAAAATTATACATGGTCAAAAATATATTACTTACTATTCCAATGAGTTAAATTAAGACTTGTTTCTAGACTTAATATATAGTCTATATTTGGAAATGTTCATATGTACTTCAACATAATGCAAATTCGGCCATCTTTGAATGCGTTTTTCTCAAAATGTTAGGCAGGTCAAGTTGGTTTATGAGGTTGATCAAATTGCCCCTATTTTTACTGAGGTTTTTGTCTTCATGTTTTATCCATTTCTGAGACAGGAACATTGAAATCTCAAACTGTAATTGTGCTTTTTAAATTTCTATTATTTTTTCTCAATAATTGCTTTAGATAATTTGAAGCTTTCTTATAAGATGCATGCATAGGATCATTACAAGTGATTTATTAATTGAATCCCTTTATGAAATAACCCTTTATATTCCTGATAGCATTTCGAGTTGTGAAGTTTCATTTATTTGATATTAATAGAGGCTTCTGACACCAGTAGGCTTGGTGTTGTATGGTATGACTTTTCTGTTTACTTTCAACCCATTAGTTGCTTTACTTCTAATGTATACCTTGAGAGATAATATAAAATTGAATCTTGAATGTTATCTAATGTGACTAGATCTGTTTTTTAAACTGGGATTTTTAGTCTAGTCATTTAATATAACTTACGAGATGCATTTAGTG
The DNA here is from genome assembly GCF_048772815.1 of Callospermophilus lateralis. Taxonomy (NCBI): domain Eukaryota; kingdom Metazoa; phylum Chordata; class Mammalia; order Rodentia; family Sciuridae; genus Callospermophilus; species Callospermophilus lateralis. Next base: position 37,697,739 of record NC_135321.1, on the reverse strand, counting down.
CCATCTATTTTCTATTTTCCATAAATTTGTTCCAATGTTTTTGGTTTATTTCTGTTTTTCCTTTTCTGCTTCTTTTTAGGCTAATCATATAGTTTTTTAGTATTCTTTGTTAGTTTTTATATTGGCTTTTTGCTGTATCTCCTTCGATATGTAATGTTGGGATTTATAATATGCCTTCTTCCCCTGGTTTCCTTAGGGTCAATATCATAACATTCATATTAAATAAACATGTAACAGAATAACTATATTTATCCTCTCATCTTTTATATTATGGCTCTCATTTATTTTACATGCATTTTTGTTATAAACACTACCTATAACACTATAATTTCATACTTAAAATTTAATTCTTTTCAGTAAATATAAGACAATAAAAATCATTTAATTTTACCTACATATCTGTCATATCTGATGTTTTCCCCTCAAATTTCCTTCTAGTGCTATCTGCCCTAATTTTTGAAAGATATTTTTGCTGATCAGGATATTTTGGTTTGATTGTTTTTGTTTTTCTTTCACCAGTCTAGAGATATTCTGCTATGTCTTCTGTTCTTCATTGTTTTTGATGAAATGTTAATTTTCTGGCTGCTTTTAAGACTGTTGCTTTATCTTTGGTTTTCAGGAGTTAAATTATATATATATATATATATATATATATATATATATATATATATATATATATACATACACATATATATATGTGTGTGTGTGTGTGTGTATACACCTACACACACACACACACACACACACACACACACAGTGGGTGCATCTTTAGGGAGGTTCTTTGAAATAATTGACCCAGTAATTCATGTGTTTCTCCAAAATTACAATATTATACTTTTTATGGTTTGAGTGTACTCCCCCCATGGGTAGAGGGTAAGTTCATTCATACAAATACTGTGTAAAGAAATATCTAAGAAGTACATGCTAATATTTTAGCACTTGTTTTGGTGGCTGGATGGTCAAAAATTATTTATTGAACATTTTGTGCACTCCTGGGATGTCAAACCTAAATTAACCAGTCTGATATTTGTGGCTTTGTTAAAGACTTTACTTGGCTCTTATTTCTTATTGCCTTCCTCTGACATCATCTAATCTCAGTAACACAGAATTGCTTTGGCAAAGAGGTCAAGGGCAGGTACCCTGCAGCCAAACTGCCTGGATTTAAGCTATGGAACCCTGGGCAAAACATATTACTCCCTATGCTCCAGTGTCCTTTTCCATGAAATGGGATACTTTGACAGCAACTCACAGGATTCCTTGAAAATCACACTGATTAGGATTTATAAAGCACCAAGAACACTGGCACACAGTAGGGACTGGATAGATGCTTTGTTAAAAAGAAACAACAAAATGAATATCTCTGTCATATCCCTGGAGTCTGTTTGCTAGGTCTCCAGGCTTGCTCTGCTTTAAGCTGCACCCACCTCTACAACCCCCACAAACCCCTCCTCTTTCTCCATTTATATACATTGCTGAATGCCTTTCACTCTCATTCTTTGACAAAGGTGTTTCCTTGAAATCAGGCCTAAGGAATGCTCTCTGCTTGCATTTTGGCCAACCATAAAGTTTGTTGTTTGTTCCTAGTAACATTTAACCATGTAACTAATTAACTCCTAATATTGTTTTAATCTGCCTCTTCCTTTCATCTCTGATACTCCCTGTCTTGCGTTTTATGCTCTACTAATACCAAATTGCTTTTTGTTTCCCCTGTACAATGTGCTGTCTCCCCAATCCACCTTTTGTTGATGTTTCCCTGAACCTTCAAAACAGAGTTTAGGAATCTCCTTCCATTCTCAGGTTAAACTAACTGTCCTTCTTGCCTTCATTTCTGTTTACATAATATATTGTGACCTCTTCCACTGTGATATTTTTCACTTCTTGTAAACAGAGATTATATCTTCCACTTTTGGACTTCTAGTGTGCAGTAAAATACCTTTCCCACAGTAGATACCCAAGAAATATGTCTTAAAATTAATTGGTATTCTTCATCTTAGTTGTAAATTGCTTAAGGTCCAAGGCTATGATATGTATTGTATGTATTATATTGGTATTCAATAAATATGGTGTGAATTCAGTGCTTCAATATGTTATGAAATTACATATTTTACATTTTCCCCACATATCAATCAAAATGAAATTCTAGAGGCATAATTTCACCATAGAAGGATAATGAGATAATAAGTCCTAAAGGTAGGGCTAGAGAAGAAATGAGCTCTTTTCCCTTTCAGACACCATATTCTGACACTGAAATGACTCTTGGCAACAGATATTTATTTCTTAGCTGTAATAGTCAGCTTTGGATGAGAGTGGAATGCTGATTTTACATCTCAAAAGAAAGATATTTGGTAAAATGTGGCTCTTTTATTTGAATGTTTTAACTAAGAACAGTTAATTTTTCTTTTTGTTTATGTGCTTATGCATACCTTAAAAGCTGAGGCAGGAATCAGAAAAATTGAAATCAACCAAGCATTTCTTTCATTATGTTATTTGGCCAGAGGTGTTGTGTCCCTATATGTAGTTTCTTGAATTCCCGAAAGTTTGAAATAATGTCCGACATAGAGTTACAAGTTCTGTGTGTGTGTGTGTGTGTGTGTGTGTGTGTGTGTGTGTGTGTGGCTGAAGATAGAACACAGGAGCTTGTACATGCTAGGTGGGTGCTGTACCACTGAGCTATACCCTAGCTCTTGTGTTGCAAATTCTTGACGGTGAAAATATTAGAACATATAAATGCTTTTATAACTAGTGACAGTCACAAATTTGGGCAAGAAATTGTTATACTTTTAAATCACCTTAAAATAATATCAGGCAAAAAAGAGAAGAAAGTAAGCTATGCTAGTCAATTGTTTATTATGTGAAAGGCACACATAATTCTCACAGTGATCTCAGGATATAGGGTTTTTATACCATTTTCACATCCTAGATGATACTAAGCAAGCAATAAGCCAACCAACTCACTGACCATGCACACCAAAACTCAAACTGTGCTATTCAGGGCAGATAATTCTGTATTCTCAGTTCCATGCAGAAACGAGGAAGTTTTAAAGGTTCACTCTTTGAAATATTTAATTACACAATTTATAATGCAAAATTATTTTCAAATGCAAATTTGTACCTATTCTGTCATTTCATATGCTCATCCTCTATTTTATTTTTTATCCTTTGCAGACAGCACTACTGTATCTTTAACTTGTTTCGGTACTGCCTTGCTTCTCCCACTGGGATTAAGTTCCATAAGGATAAGAACTTTTGTCTGTTTTATTTATTACTGTACCTCCAGTACCCAGAACAGTGACTGGGTACATTGTAAGTTTCCAATAATTATTTGCCTAATAGGTAAATTGTAAAACAAAATAAAATATTTCAATACATGAGCAAACATGAGTGAAATTCCTTTCTCACCAACCTCTTGAACCACACAGACCACAAATCCTACTCCCTTTGTCAAAGTCAGCCACTAATATCAATGATTTTAGGCCTATTTCTGTGGGTTTAAACATGTATGGCTATAGAAAAAATTATAAATTCTACCAAAATATAGAATATTAAAATACCAAATACATTATACATTTAGTTTTTATAATTTAAATGATTTACCTAGGATGTTTTTCTGTAAATTGTCTTCCTCTTAATATTTCTTAGAAGTAATTTCTTGTCTGTACAAAGTTCCTCCCCATTATTTAAAATTTCAGCTTAGTTTGCATATTTTAGACATACTTCTGCTTATTTATCTCTTCTTATATTGGACATTCATCTTATGCCCATTTTTTCACCACCACAAGTAATACTACTATGGAAAACTTTAGATTATACCTTTTTATACAAAACTGGGAATATTTCTCTAGTATAAAATGTGATTATTCTATTAAAGCAGGCAAGATTTTAAATTTTGGTAATAGAACAACATAGTCCTAGACATAATATGACAGTTTACACTCTTTTATAGACACTAACTAATATCTTAAAAAATGTGTTAGCACAATGGTTGAAAATAAAGTATATTTTTACTTACTGTTAATTTTTTTTCCTTTAGTACGTCAGATATTGAGCATTTTTTTCATGTCCTTTAACAGTGTATTCTGAAATAGGTCTGTTTTCCTTTTAGGTTGTATTCTTTTATATTGATTTGAAGACTGCTTAGGTTATTTTTATATTAACTGTATTATATTATAAATACTGCAATTTTCCCCCTAGGCTCCTTAGGGATTAAGAAAAAATTTAAATTTGTTCTAATTAGTTTTACATGACAGTAGAATGGTTTTGACACACCATACATAAATGGAGTATAACTTCTCATTCTTCTGGTTGTACATGGTGCAGAATCACACTGGTCATGTAGTCATATATGCACATAGGGTGATAATGTCTGCTTCATACTACTATTCTTCCTACCCCCATACCCTCTTCCCTCCCTTCACTCTTATCTGTCTAATCCAAAGAACCTCTATCCCTAGCTGACCTCCCCTCCAACTCCTTATTGTGAATTAGCATCTGCATATCAGAGAAAACATTTGGGCTTTGGTTTTGGGGGGTTGGCTTATTTCACTTAGCATGATATTCTCCAGTTCCATCCATTTACCTGCAAATGCCATAATTTCATTCTTCTTTAAGCCTGAGTAATACTCCATTGTGTACGTATACTACATTTTCTTTATCCATTCATCTGTGAAAGGACATTTAGGTTGGTTCCATAGTTTACTTACTGTGAATTGAGCTGCCATTAACGTTGACGTGGCTGCATCACTGTAGTATGCTGATTTGAAGTCCTTTTTTTATAAACCGAGGAGTGGGATAGCTGGGTCAAATAGTGGTTCCATTTGAAGTTTTCTGAGGAATCTCCACACTGCTTTCCAGAATGGTTATGCCAATTTGAAGTCCTACCACCAATGTAAGGTGTACCTTTTCCCCACATCCTTGCCAACATTTATTGTTGCTTGTATTCTTGATAATTGCCATTCTGACTGGAGTGAGATGAAATAGTAGTTTTGATTTGCATTTCTCTAATTGCTAGAAATGTTGAACATTTTTTGTATATTTGTTGATTAATTGCATTTCTTCTGTGAAGTGTTTGTTAAGTTCCTTAGTCCATTTATTGATTGGGTTATTTGATTTTGGTGTTGAGTTTTTTGAGTTTTTTATATATCCTGGAGATGAATGCTCGAATTAAGATGCAGGTGGGAAAGATTTTCTCCCATTTGTAGGCTCTCTCTTCATGTTATTGATTGTTTCCTTTGCTGAGAAGAAGCTTTTTAGTTTGAATTCATCCCATTTATTGATTCTTGATTTTTTTTATTGAGAAGTTTTTATTTTTATGCAGTCAAATTTAACAGTACTTTCAATAAGGATTTCCTAATTCTAACTCAAAGCTACATAATACTGTTTATTTTTAAAAGATCATGGATGTGTAAATTCTTCCTCTATATCTATATAAATACACAAAGTAGATTATTATAAATATGTATAATAGATTATATAGATTATTGAGTAAGCATTATTAATATATTACATAAAAATACATTAGCCCACAGATGACAAATAAATAATCCACCCTCAGAATACACAATTTGAAATCCCACTCTTGCTATATTCTAGATTCCAAATATTTGTGGGATTTTCTTGGATTCTCTATCTTGGTGATCAGCCTCAGGCCTGCTGCTGGTTTTGTGAATAAAGTTTTATTGGGACCCAGGACATCCATTCATGTAGGATAGTCCATGGCCGTTCTCCTACTACAAGGAAGAGTTGTCATTTCAGCTCAGACTTTCCGAATTGCAAAACTGTAAATATTCACTATGTGACTCTCTAAAAAAAAACATTCAAGTACTTTGTTCTGAATTTTTCTCCATGCCTGAATCTATACATTGTTCAAATTTTATGGATTATTCGCTTTTGGCTACACTTTGCTCTAAAGGAGCTTAAGTTCCTAACTCCAACTCAACAACTCTTTTCTTCTAAAAAAAAAAAAAAAAAAAGTCAGAGGTATTCTTTTGAATTTTTATCTGTGGATGCATTTATAATCCTTTCTTGAGCTTCAGTGAAAAATCTTCATTGGGTTTTGAGCATGATTGTAGTTAGTATCCTCTAAATATAATCTTCTCATTTATGGAAATGATGTATATTTAATTTTAGTTAGATATTTGCTTATGTCTTTTCAGTAGTTTTTAATAGCTCTCCCTGAAAGGACTGTACCATCTCTTTTGTTGTTTATTCTTAGGAGCTTTATATTTCAGGTTGTCATGTTAAATAACTGTCTCATTAGTTCTATTGCTTTTTTCAGTTTATTTTCCTAGATAACAGAAACACAATAGTATCAGAAAATAATGATAGTCTTGCCCTTTTCTTAAGCAGTATCTCTGTGCCTCATTTATCAAGTTATCAAGATCATTTTATGAGGTTAAGGATTATATTTTCTAAACTGTTTTGTCATTTTTATTAGAATGAATACACTGTTGCTCTTGTTAGCAATTGTTTCTCAGTATATCTTGAACAAAACATAGCCTTTTCCTTTAATCTGTCTTTATACAGTTATATATATTTTCTACAGTTGGATATCTTTGCGATTATATCAAGTGGTGTTCTTTTTTCTTCTACTTTTAAAAAATTCAAGAATATATGCTAATATTTCCCATTGTGATACGAAATTTTTCGTGGGTTTAAACCAGATCTTACTTCATGTATTCTGAAGCTGTGCTGTCATGTGCATTAAGTTCATGATTGACAAATCATAACACATTTTATCTTTTATCAATATAAATACTCAAATCTGAGTGTCTAATTATTTTTTGCCTCAAAGTTTCTCTTCTTTTAGATTAGACCTTTTTGTTTCATGCTTTTTATTAAATTTCTATTTGCTTGAGGTACATCTCTTCTAAATAACATGGCTTTTACTTTTATGACTAATCTGTAAATCTACAGCTTTCAACTGTGTAAGGAAACTATTTACAGTAATTATAATCACTAATGCATTTGCTCTTTGTATATTTTAATGCCCTTCCTTTTTCCGTCCTGCAGTTTGAATTGTTCAATTTTTATGGTACTTTTATTTTCCCTCTTGTAGTTCTGGAATGACAAATCTTATTTCCAGACCTCTAACAGACATTTTAAATTATTGAAACTATATTTATTATTATCTACAATTTAACAGTAAGATTTAGCAATATTATTCCTCAAGCATAGTATCTCTAAAAGTATATGTTTCAAAAGTTCAAAATGCATATTTTAAAATAAGTTCTGTAGATTTTACAAAGATTCAGATTTTCTTTTATATAATATTGCTAAATGATTTGGGATTTTTGTTCTGTGTTTTTTTCTGGCTTCCTTTCATTTCCCTTCCAGATACAGGAACTTAGGTGGGCCTTATGTATTTATTTATATGTGCATTTTGTGGTGTGTGTGTGTGTGTGTGTGTGTGTGTGAGTGTACTCGCACGCACACGTGCGCGTGCGTGTTAAATGAATGAAAATATCACTTCTGTGCCATTAAAATTCCCAGCAAAACAACTAGCAAATGTTTTTGTTTACTAACATGCAAAACTGCGGGCAGCTAGAGCTGGAAAGAACCTATGAGCTTATCATATTTATCTTAATAATCAATTCATTAACTCAACAAAATTTTTGTACTCATCACATTTCCAGAAATGTAGTTGGTTCCAGGGAGACAAAGATGAACAAATAAGACATGAATATTAGTTGAGAAGGCTTATGTACTACTGGGTAGGGAGGCACAGCACATCAATATGTGTGCATAGAGGTCAAGGTGACAGCCTAGGAGAAGTACAGCCCTAAGCATGTGCCTCTGACTCAGTCTACTAGCTTCCCCTCAACCAGTGTAGTTCCTAATAAACCTGGTCTGTGTTCATCTGCCTTCTGGTTGAGGATCAGTAGTGCACATTTGGACAGCAATACTCAAGAGCAAATTTATTCTTGTTTGGCCCAAATCCATCTTTTAACCTCTTCCATTCTTTGGTCCCAATGTTGGTTTCTAGAGCTCAATAAAGTAAATACCAACCTTCACATATAGCCCTTCAGATATTTGACTTTTCAAAGCCTTTTCCTTTTATGGTTAAATAATCAAATTTTCTATATTTCTCCCTCTCCTTGATCTTCTTATAGTGCTGCTCTCTAGAGTGTCAATATGGTCCTAAAACTATGCTTTCCAAATTATATAAAATCCTGCACATACTCACTTTAAGAAAAAGTCCAGACAAAAAGATGTTTGCTTACTGAGACTAGATCACACTAAGTCCCGGTAGTTACATCACAATCTCTCATTTGAACAACTCATTGGTGCTTGGCCTTTTTTTCTAAATAAGATGCCATAAAAGCATTAAACATCACAGGTTAAACATATTGAAAATAAAACAAAAAATGATAGAAAAATTGAATAATAATCACATTAAATATTCCAAACACTGTCAGAGTGAAAAAGTCTTATATGATTGCTAGTGCTAGCACATGCTTTTGGTTCCCAGGTGGTAGTAGTTCGCTTTGGTTCATATTAAAATTGGGGTCAACTAAAATCCCTAAATCTTTTTCATAGAAAAAGCTTTGAAGTAAAATGTGCCAATTCTTTATTCCAGTTACCATTCATCTTACAGGTTTCTGGTTGATCATATCATTCAAAAGCTTATCTGGTCCACCTGGTTTTCTGCCAACTGCAGATCTGTATCCCTGCCTTTTAGTGGTCCTGAAAGGAATTGCTCCAAGTGTGCAAGGATGAAGAATTTTTTTTTTTAGCTGTGTAAAATTTATTTTGAATTGATTTAGCTCAATATCAGTATACACAATTAATTTTTCAAAAGATTCATCAAATGATTTTCTTATCCAATACTTCATGAATATCTTATGGTATCACTTGAATACAATTTCAAAATATAAAGCATAATTTATCCTCCTCTAAATTGACACTTAAAGGAATCCTGAGGTTAAATCATGAAAATGGATAACAACAGCATTTGGTCTGTTAAGCGATGTTTAGCCATATTGAATCAACTGTATATACTGCTACCCACAGACTCACTCCACAAACATATTACATCACAGGTTTTTCTTTAAAAAAAATATGGGATATAAACCCAAACAAAGGTAGGCATGTGGTTCTATCAAATTCCTTTAGTTACCTAGCTTCTCTCCACCCTAAAAACAACTGAGGGAGAATTGAATGGGTTTCACTCATGGAGTAAGGCCCTGAAAGAGCTTAGTAACTTCTAGAAAGGAGCACTTGTCCACAAGCAGGGCAAGTTAGCAGATGGAAATACACTTCTAATACAGTGATATGTCCAATGTGCAGCAGGAGGTCCAAGGAGACAGAAGTTGATTCATGTGGCAATGGCAGGTGGGGAAGGACTCAGGGAAGACTTTGTAGACCAGGTGATTGAATTAAGAGAGGTGTTCTTTAACAAATAAAGCAAAGATGAGCTTGCTCATAGGAGTGAAAGAAAGGCTTAAACAGCAAGTGTCATGATGAGTGAGAAGTTTACAGTGGCAGAAAGAGACTGAAGGACTTAATGTGGAGGGAGATTGGGGCTAGGAAGGCTAGCAGCAGCTGGGGTGCCTAGGTCAGTGTGCACCACGCTGAAATGTTTTAGACTCCATCCCCACTCCCACCCAGAGGATTGCACATCTCTGCACAGTTGTGTAGCATGATCCTGAGACTTGCTTTTTACATTTTTATTAAAGACTAACTTAAAGGTATTTCTTGCAGATAAGAAGACACTAACTTCTTGCTCCTCAAGTTTCCTAAACAAAATCCAAGCTGGCTGCTGTGTCTTTAGATGCCAGGTAGATGTTCCCACCTAGCCTAGCCTGTCCCTTCATTTCCATTGTATGTAATAGCCATAAAAATAAGCAATTTAAAACCAAATTGGGTAAAGAATATGTTGGTGAATTTCTAATGAAAATTAGAATAAATATTGTTGAAGGTTATGGATTAAAAACTCACAGATATTCCAATGTCATTTTCAGTATTTAAAAAAATACATCATAATTCACAGTGAGAATTGATTATTTGTAAGATTTTTAAGAGCATTTATATTTAGGCAGAAGTATGGAACTTTTTCTTAGACTAATCAGAATGTGCAGATAACCTGTGAATATTTAAAAGGAAATCACAGGCCATAGCCACCACATAATTATTAATGCATTATATGTTAACAGATTTTTTAAGGAAAACAAAATGCTCCTGACTTCTAAATTAATGAAATTGTAGTTTATACTCAAGTTTGTATATAAATTTTTGTTAACCTACATGTGTTAATCACTCCCTTTTAAAAGCTTTCTTTTAATTTTCTATTTTTAAAACTTTTTGTTATAATCCATCATCAATGGAAACCATATATACAGCACACATGCACACACACAATGTGCCATCATCAGAGGAAAATAGACATCAGTGAAAATGAAATTTGAAATAGCTTTGTAGCTTCAGAAATGTTTTGCAAAGCACTTTTCCTTATTTGTAGTAAAAGCACCATAACGTGCATGTGTAATGAAAATGTTAAAAAAAAAAGATTTGGTTTGGAGTTTGGCATTCATTGCTTATATTGTAAATTATCGAAAATGGTTTTTAAAGAGCATGTGATATTATTTTTGTTTATCATAGAATAGATATTCTATTTTTTTATAGAACAAAGTTGTGATATTTTCCTTTGTGAGGTCATGTTTGACACATCTTTCAACATTTGAAGTGGCAAAACATTCATTTGAAATATTTTAAGAAATATTGCCGTAATAGTCTTCACAGGGATTTCTAAAATATTTCCGTCTTAAAGGCAGTTGATTCACTAAATATTTTTACAGAAACAAAGATGGCAAAATGTTACATGCTTGTAGAACCACAGTTTCATGCTAATCCCAAATGGCTTGTTTTTCAAACAGAGTCATCTCCAAATCTGCATGGGAGGAGGACGAGCCTCTTGCAAAGCAAAAAAGGAAAGACAATAGTTAAACAGAATAAACATAACAGGGTTTTCACCAAAGCAGATTTTGCACAACAGTGTCGCAAAGTAACTGTTGTCAACATCTTTTAAACAGCCAAAATGGCATCTGCAAAGCCTGAAGATTTGAAAGGAAAAAAAAAAATACACTTATGCCAAATGTATGTATAAAAAATCTGTTCTGAGGTTTGTGAGAAATAAGTCAAATCTCCCTTTTCCCCCAAAGTATGCATGGTGTATGTGCTAAGTTACTGAATTCATCCTTCATGCAATCCCAGTTTATTAAAGAGGTTAAAAATTTATAAAACTCTGATGGGATATGGTTTTAATGCTTCATCACACTACCCATCATTTGCTTTTCAATCTAGATCAGAATGATCTTTCCTACTTCCCTGCAATCACCTACCTGCACAGCTAATATTTTCTGAATACCCTCCTGAGATTCTGCCTGGAACTTGTCCAGCTGTATCTGGCTGAAGAGGACCACCAGTCTGAAGTACTCCTGCCACTTTGTGTGGAGCTTTCTGTGCAGCTGACAGAGCTAAAGGCAAGAGGGAGGGGAAAAAAACACAAGTCAGAGGAGGAGAGGAAATTAATGGCAGTGTTCAAGAAGAATGATGGAGGGAAATATAGAAAGCAGTCAATGGCCCATTCTGCTCTGTACGGACCTGACAGGAATTTCACACTCCCTTGATTTTTCAGCCCACTCATGTGCATTCATCAGAAACCAGTCACATCTGGCCGCCAGGATGGGGGGTTAATTTTCTCTAAATGCCTCAGCAGTTTTGTTCTAGCTGAGGCAAACTCTGTGACTGCAAAGCTGATGAGTAAAATATTTCTACTTCACCCAGTTTAACTCAAAACCGATAGCCTCGGGACATATTGAACCTTTCTTTAAAAAATAATCTTTTGAAGCTTTTTGGAATGGCACATCAGGTCAGGCCAAAGTTTAAAAATGTAACTTGAAGACTTTGATGGACATTGTGGTTTCTTTTTTTTTTTTTTTTCTCCCTCATAAAGCTTACCATTGCCTGGAAATGTGTGCTTCAGAGCATGACAAAACTAAAGAGAATTAACTTAGCCATCAACTGCGGAGGGAGAACAATAACAGGAAAGAAATTTCCAGCTAGAACTCCTTATTACTCTACCTCCCTCTGACCATGTGACATGGAAACATGTCACTGCATGGGAATACAGTGGGCGCAATGTTTAGCAATGGAATGTTTCATACTGGATCTCTATAGTGAAAGAAAGAGTTCCCCCACACAATGTGCTCTCTCTCTCTCTCTCTCTCTCTCTCTCTCTCTGAAATTCAATGTAAAAACCAAAAACTGTGGAAGTGTAACCAAATCAATGCACTTTTTGCTCTTTAACAACTAGCTTAGCAATACCATACAGAATTACTACAATAAGGTCATTTTCAATGGAATAAACTTAATAAAATTAACTATAAAAACAAATTTTTAAAACACCTAACATTTTAATTTAATATATTCTGTTACTGAAAACTGTAGATAATTGCTTGGCATATTTTTCAGAATGTAAAAATTAAGAAAATTCACCAAACACTTCATATCCAACAAGGTTCATAGAAATCTTTTGTTATTTGACTAAAAACATCTTAAGAATACACTAACTTTATGTTATGTTCTGGGTTGTGATCTGGGTTATGTGTGTGGGATTCTTTGTAAAACTTCAACCGTCAATGTATGGATTTGAGAAATCTTCTGTACCTATATTTCAATAAAACAGCTCATTTAAATATAATTATTTTAACCACTTGGCACTGCATGTGAATTGTTTATCATCATTATCTTCAAGTATTCATTATTATAACCAAAACATGTGTTAGGATGTGGGTATGAGATGTCCCCCTGAATAGCTCAGGCAGGGCTGCAGGAATGTTCAGAGGTGAAATGAGTAGATTATGAGAGCTCTAACCTCAATAGTGATTAATAATTGGATGAATTACTAGCTTGTAACCGTGAACAGGTGGGGTGTGTCTGGAGGAAGTAGGTCACAGGGAGTCATGCTCTGGGGAGTTGTTTTTGTCCCTGACTTTCTACTTTCTCTCCTCTTTTGGGGGGTAGCTACCATGAGCTGAGCACCTTTCTTCCACCATGTCCTTCCACCATGATGTTCTGCTTCCTCTCAGGCCCAGAGTAAAGGATTCCACCGACTTCAGACTGAACCTCTGATACTATGAGCCCCAGAAAAACTTTTTCTCCTTTAAATTGTTCTTGTCAGGGATTTTGGTCATGGTGATGAAAAGCTGACTGACACATATATATTTATGTTCAGGTCATAGAAAGATGAAGCCTCTATTTTTGGTTAATTGGTTTAATTTAGGACCAAAAATACCCATGAAAAACATAGGTCTTTCAACTTACTAAATGTTGAACTACATTATCTAGAATAAGCTTATGGGTGTTTTTTTTTTTAAGATAATGTAGGCTATTAAAGATTATTGCATTGCTTTCAAAGAGAAATCCTGGCAAGCTTTTTATTTTTACTTTTTCTCTGTAATATAGGCCAAAATGGACAGTATGTTGTATCCTGATATACTCATTATGACATTTGAAAAATTTAACTCATTAGAAATGTTCACAAATACATGAGATCATATTAAAACTTCACTTAATGTAACAGAGGCAGAGGGTATAGGAGTTAGAAAATAACACATAGGAATAGAGTGGTGGTCCTCTATTACCTGAAGCATGCTTCAGTGATTAAATAATATTAATTAAATTTGTCTTACTAATAAGGTGCATTACAGACCTCTATTTAAATTATAAATTACTTTAGTCTTAAACTGTGGGAATGGGTAAAGAAGCTGCCATCAAGGGGTAACTAAATAACAACAGAAGAAAAGCAATCATGATAGACATTCTTGAGAATAATCTCATACACATGTTGAAAAAAAACTTTGCGACTCTATACTTTATCTCATATTAAAATATGACTAGAAAGCTTAAAGATTTTGTTCTTTAAAAGTGCTAGGTTGGGGATAGGGTAGAGAAAAGTTTATTTGGTAATAAAATAAAATTATCAGGAAATCATCTTTGCTTGTCAAGTATCTGATACATGAAAATTATACCTAGAAACATATTTTAAAATATATTGCTATTTAGTTCTTTATATACTGACATGGAAGGTCATGGTCTAAGTTAAACATTCTGAATAAAGTGGATATGTATATATGCTACTTTATTTTTTAAAAATATTTTTTAGTTGTAGATGGACACAATACCTTTATTTTGTTTATTTATTTTTATGTAGTGCTGAGGATCTAAAACTCAGTGCCTCACACGTGCTAGGCAAGCTCTCTACCACTGAGCTACAACCCCAGCCCCATATGTGACTTTCTTAACATGGACAAAAAATCCTCCAACTTTTTCAGTTCTACTCAATGTGATTCATTTACATAGCACAGTTCACAGGTTGATTGTATTCACTGTGGGCTTGTTGAACTTACTGACATAGATTCTTTTTTAAAAAAAGTAAAAACAAACCCAGTTTGCAGTGGAGAAATCTGTATTTTGAAGAGTTTAACCACCTTTAGTTTATATTCTTCTAACTTAAAGTTCAAATTCTTAATTATGATACCACACACATCAATCTGAGTTTACAATGGCTTTCCTTTGTCTCCCTCTGATTTTTAGCAGTTACCTCTAGATTAAGAGTAGTCACAAAGACATTCAGAAGCAAAAGGCCTGCAGATCCTGGGCCACAGAGCATCCTTAAAAACAGATTTTAATGCAAAATGAATGCCTGTCTACCCCTGTCAGATATCAGCAAGAAATGCATGGCAAAATTTTATCCACATACATTATGTTTGGAGATTATTGTGACAGAATGCTCAAGACAAAAGTAAGTAGGGACCCACTCTGTTCAAAAATTGGATAATAGACTAGCAAGACAATAAAAGTTCATAGGTTTCAGCCAGAAATAATAGATTTCAAGAGAGTGACTGTAGGAAGAACTCTTTTAACCTTACTGAGTGGAATCGGATATCTCATAAAATAGTTCCTCACAGCAAAATACTTTTTTTGGAGTGCTCGTTTTAGTTCAAGGCTGTGATTACGTAGGCCTAGCTTAGCTCTCAATAGACTCACTTCCCTATCACAGGACTCTAGGATACTTGGAACTACTCTTTGAATGTAGATCAGTCTATCATGAGAAAATAAAAAATTAATATGATATTAGCCACACATACAATAAAAGTCATCTAATAGGTATATTTTAGAGGAATTCTTTAAAGTGCAGGAAATTTTTACAAGTGGGAGCTCTTTAACCTGTGTAAACAAAGAAAGCTGAATGGAAATGTTTTCCACTTAAATGATGAACAGCATCTTTGTGTCCTAAGTCTATGTTCAGTAGCCTGCATTCTAGCTTAGGGGAGCCACCAAGACCTTAAATTTATCCATCTGTGAGTATTAATGAAAGTCATTTAAGTAGAGAATTTCTTTGAGGACCAAATGAAAAAGAAAAAAGGCCAATAAAAAATTGAGTTTTAGGGAAAGAAATCTACAACTAATAACCTTGAAAAGGAAGAAACAAGAAAGGGAAGAATTGAAGGCCTTCTTTAAGACAACAACCAGTGCCTAGTAAGTCAAACACACACACACACACACACACAAACACACACACACACACACACACACACACACACACACACATCAGAGACAATAGATAATCAAAACCAACAAACAGTGTAAAATACTGAAGATGATGGACAGGATGCAAGATCTAATAGTTGGCTATGACAACAACTATTTTAGACAAGTGGGTATGGTTAAAGCCCAAATGTCACACATCTGCAGACAGTGGTCACTAGATAAATATTTCTTAAAACTTACTAAACAGATAAAAACAAATGCCAAATGTTTTCTCTGATATAAGGAGGCTGACTCATAGTGGGGTAAGGAGGGCGAGCATGGGAGGAACAGATGAACTCTAGATAGGGTAGAGGGGTGTGAGGGAAAGAGAGGGGGCAGGGGATTAGCAAGAATGGTGGAATGTTATGGACATCATTATCCAAAGTTACATGTATGAAGACACAAATTGATGTCAACATACTTTATAAACAACCAGAGATATGAAAAATTGTCCTATATATGTGTAATAAGAATTGTAATGCATTCCGCTGTCATTTATTTTTTTAAATCAATAAAAATAAATAAATAAAAATACATATTACCCATGGAGTGGGGGGGACTTACTAAACAGATAGAACAGACCAGGTTTAACCTGGTAAATAGCATAAATCAAAAATTTCCACCAAATATTTTATTACAGATAGTTAAAAAATATTCTTACACAGGGAAAATAAAGTGAGGATATTAGGAATCAATATTGCTCTTAAATATTTTATTACAGATGTTGGCCAAAGAAATAAGAAAATATAATAAAAAGGTATAGGTAAAAGAGTTATATGAATGTGCTTATGGAAAATTCAAGAGGATCTATAAATTAACAATTGGAGATAATGAGAGTGTAGACATTTTTCTGCACATAAGATCAGCATTAAAACACACACACGCACGCGTACCATTTTGAGATGAATATATAGCTCAGTGGTACAGTACTTGCCTATCATGCATGAGGTTCTGGGTTTAATTCCTAATACTGTAAGAAAAATAATTGTAAAAAAAAAACATTTTTAGAAGTCAGCATAACAAATTTTGAATTGTTACAGGAAAAATTCCATTCATGACCAAAAAATAAAATGTAAGGTAGCAAAAAAAAAAAAATGTAAGGTTAGGTAGCTAGGTTTAAATTATTTAAAAATGTGCAGGACTTTGCACAGAGTTATGAAGATATTTTGAAATGTATAAAGTAAGGAATGAAAAATGTGAGTATAATGCTTTTATGTGTGAGAAAAGAGTGTCATGGACATGTCACTTTGCACACAGTTGTCTACAGTCTCATCACGTTTCATGGAAGTTGATCTAAAATTCATAGAGAAGAACAAAGGACTGTGGATAGCTAAGACTATTGTGAAATAGGAGATCAAGCTCAAAGAATTTGCTATGTAATATATAAAACATCTTGAAGCTGTAGGAACTAAGAGTAATATCAGCATTGAAATGCATAAACAGAGCATTTGAACATAAAAGACAGCTCAGTAACAGATGCATGTACATAAAATATAGATATTTGATATATGACAGAGATAGCATCACAAATCAGTGTAGAAAGGATGGTGTAATTATCTCTATGCAAAATAAAATAAAGTGAGATCCTTAGCTCATAATATATACCAACATAAAATCAGGATGGATTAAAATAAAGAAAGTTCATATTTTAAAATTTGGGTAGAAAATATAAGAAAGTAATTTTATGATCTTGAGGAAGGGAAGAATTTTTAAATAAAATATTAAAATTCTAATGGAATTGATTAAGTTAATCTTATCAAAAACTTAACAATAGTTAAATTAGAACACAGAAACAAACCACAGATTTAGAGAAAATACTACTAATGAAGTGCTGGCAAGAATTTCTTTAACATATAAAGAGCCCTTACAAATCAATAAGAAAAATGCAATCAACACACCAGAAAAATGGTCAAATTATGCAAACAGGCAATTCACAGAAAAAGAACCATTTTTAAAAATATTTGAAACATGTTAACTCTAATAGAAGAGTACAAATATATATACCTCATATTTATCAGATTGGCTAATATTTTTTAAAAGTCTGTCCACCAGAAATATTAGTAAAGATATAGAGGAAAATTAAACTCATATAATGTTCAAATTTGCATACAGTGTGACACAGACTTTTGAGTGCAATTTGCCATTTATATTGAAAATGTGCTGTCCCTTTGATCCAGCAACTATATAGCTGGGTCTTCACACTTTGGATCAGCAGTTGTCTCAGTGTGGTTCCCAAACCATCAGGTTCAGTACCACTTCAGAACTTGTCAGAGATAGTGTCATTCATATCTACCAAACCAGAAACTCTGGGGCCCAGTAATGAATTTTAACAAAATCTCCAGTAGATTCTAATATGTGCTGAAGTCTGAGAAAGACTACTTTAGAAAACCTTTCCACTATGTTCTAAAGGAAGCATATGAAATAATGTTAATTTACAGCAGCTCTTACAATAGTGAAAATTTACAAACAATCTCATGATTTACAAACAATCTTGTCTCTGGAGTCATGAAAAACTACATTGTAGTATATTTATACCCCAAACCCTGGCATTTAAAATGATACACTAAAATTGCAAGTATTACATATAGTATTACATCTATAGAAATAAAAAACTGAAAAAATACTTTATATTTTAACTTGATGACTACGTAAAAATTGTATTAAAATGAAAATGCAATGAGAAACACTTATGGAAGATGAGTGGTTAACTTGTTGGAAAAAGAATGGAAATATTTGGAAGCATCTGAGAGAGGGTGTTCAGTGCATCTAAACATGTTTAAATATACAGAGCAAATGTCCAGATTCACCAAAATTATGAAGGTACAGGAAATTTATCATACACATATATACTTATAATTCATACATACTCTAGCCTACTGCACATTTAGTGTTTTTATTAAAACATGAGAAACCTAAATCAAGCTGGCCTCTGCAAAAAGGCACCCACAACATTTTGTGGCTTGAGGTTATTTTCTTTTACAGAATTTATTGTAATCTAGTTTTTAAAAGAGTGTTCCATTACACTTGACCATCTGCTAACATATAAACTCAGGCTTCTTTGTACAAGATGTTTGTTATGTATGCACTAAATGTGATTTTTACCTACAATAAATGTTCAAAATGTTAACTAAGTTTACAATAAGGAAAAAATTACTATTTCTAGATTCTTTTTTTTTTTGACAGAGAGAATTTTTAATTTATTTTTTTAGTTTTTCGGCAGACACAACATTTTTGTTTGTATGTGGTGCTGAGGATCGAACCCCGGCCACACGCATGCCAGGCGAGCGTGCTACCTCTTGAGCCACATCCCCGGCCCCAATTTCTAGATTCTTAATAAATTGTCTAATATTTTTGATACATCTGTCTACCCCTCCATATACACACAATTAATACAGTTACTGGGTAGTACCTTCATAAATTATTTCATACAGAATTAAAGATTAACATACATAAAATGTTTTCATGGGAATCTGAATTTCATAGTTTGAAAAGGCAACCACAGAGCTCTATGAAGAATATATTAATCTAAATAACAAAATTTTAAGCTTATACACACATTGTATGAATGCTATTGTGTTGAAATAATAATAGGCTAGTGTGTTTTTTCTTTTAAAATTTCTTAAATTGTCTCTGTGCATTACAGAACATAAATATCATTGGAAACATACTTTAGATAAAATTAAATCATTTTTAGAGACATATGGTGCCAAAAATTAACTCCCCAAAGCACATAATTTAACTGGCTCTTGCAATTTAAGAACCCTGGAAAAACAGAAAGGGAACATTTCAAGGAAATGAGAAGTGTCCTTATAATGAATTTCTGCTTATAAGAATCAGACATAACAACAGTCTTTTAATTAAAATACAAATACCATATGTATAGTTATCTGAAAATGAACTATAAATTGTTTTTGTGGAAAACAAAGACCAGTCAATACTGAAAACACAGAAGTCCCTTAGAATACAAAGTTCATAGTAAACAGCAGAGAAGATAGTTCAGCACTCAAAGGTCTTTGCCAATGAAAAATGATTGCCCACCACGGGACTGATAACAATATATAATTGTTCAAGAGTTGACTATCTAGGACAGGTTTTCAATAATACCACATTTATAGTTTTTTGAATGAAAAAAATATTTAATTAAATAAAAGTGGATGGTGGTTAAAAAGAACACAATTTTTTTTTTGCATATAACATGAAAAATCCATTAGCCACAAAATTGAAATAGGAAATCAACAGAATTACCATAATAAATAAACTTTATTAATACAAGATGTTGGACAGATACAAAGGTGTAGAATAATTCCAAATTCCAAAATCACTTCCTAGGATGAATTATGAGAGCATATAGGATTTTTAGGGCAGTATAAATATCTGTATGAATACACAGTAATGGATACATGTCATTATACATTTGTCCAAGCCCATAGAATATACAAGAGTGAACCCTATAGTAAACCATGGACTTTGAGTGAGTGTGATGTGTCAACGTAGGTTTGTTAATTTTAACAAATGTTCTACTTTGGTGTGGGAAGCTAATGATGTGAGAGGTTGTGCATATGTGTATACGGTTGAGGGTGGACACAAAGGGTACATTGGAAATTTCTGAACATTCCTCTCAATTTGTCTGTGACCCTAAAATCTGAACCCCCAAATTAAAATCTACGAAACCAAAATTACCTCCTGGTGTAGTAGCATCAGAATAGGAGTGGGTCTGTGTGGTCTGTGACAATGACTATTTTTAGTGGTCACGGGATTTTTGAAAGATGCATATATATGCATGGATTAACACATCACGGGTAACTGAAAATTTGAAAGTTCATCAGATATGCCTGTTAGGGAGCTTGGGAGCTTTGTAGGTGAGAAACCTGCAGCCTAAGAGTTGAAATATTATAAAGAGTATTTACTTTGGGAGAAAATTAAAACTTTAATGCAGTCTATTTGTACTGTCTATCTATAAACACAGTCAAGCAAACAGTCCTATTGTAGATTTGGATCTAAGAATTACACATATTTGACAAAGGAAAAGAAAACATGCTATTTCCTGCAGTTTTACATTTGTGCTTTAGGTAATCCAATTAAATCATATTTAAAGCTTTGACAAAATATGACAAAGATCATTTTGGAAAAAAACCCAGTATTTTCCTCTAGGAATAAATTTTAGCTAGAAGACAGATAGATAATAGAAATATATTATTTGTTATAGTGCAAATGAATGAATATATATATATATATATTCATTCATTTGCACTATAACATTAAAGTAATTGTTACAATTCCAACCCGCTTGTTATAAGGTTTCACATACTGAGAGCATACTGCCTTTCTCAATCCCTGACAGATAAATAAACCTGATAAGCAAAGATATGTGAATGCAATTTTAATTCACCAGAGTGATGTGAAGTGCAGCACACTAGGCAAACAGCTAAGCCTTATCAGTTCTGGTTTTTGTAATAACCCAAACAATGGCAATTACAAACTATTCCACAGATTTTTGGCAAGGGGGCAATGACAGATATACCAAATTCAGTTAATACTCATCTTTTTATAGGACTCAGTTACCAAGCTACATATATACAATATAAAAATCTCAAAAGTAATGAGGTATTTCTTTATTATCAATTTTCTTTCACAGACTGGTGCTAAAAGATCACGTAGCTCGTTTCTGGAAAGGTCCTTTGTCAAATGTGGAGAGGTATACTTATAAGTGAAAACAAAACTCACATGCATTCCCAAATCTGGAATGGGTCTCTAAGGAAATTAATAAAAAGCTACTCCATTATTTAAACTATGTCAAGTATAATATATTTCAAAATTCTCTATTTGAACTTCTGATGACATGACAGAAAGGAAACTGATTCATAAGAGATACTGCTAAGTTTTGTACTGAAAAGCTTATGATCAGGTCTATCCCTTTATGTAAACACACAAGTGATTTTATTTTGCATACTTTATAACTATAATGCATACTATGGCATTAACATATGACTAATCTAATATTGCTACATGTTTAATAGTAATGATAAGCTGCAAAACTCACAGCCTTCTACGTTTCATAGCTATTTAGTTCTGGAATGAAATTACTACATCCTAATAGATGTTTGAGCAAAAAAAAGGTGAAGACAATTATTTAGATATTTTACTTACATTACTAAATTTCACACTCAAAATCCCAAGAACATTATAAAAGTTATCCTCACAATAAAAACCTAACATTGCTCAAATGAATAATTGTTCAAAAAACAGTTGAAAGTGGGCTTACAAAGAGAATGAAATATGGAAGTTTATACTGACACTATATTTTAGAGATAAACATATTTTTAAGGTATCCACTTACTTGTCTGCTTATCAATCATTTGCCTGAAAGTAATTAAATCTCTTGATTTTAAACATGGCCAAATAAGTTCTCTTTTGCTATTCATTTCTGTGATGTGGGTGAATAATTATTTTTCATGATTTATCAACAGTATGTCTTTATAGTCTTCCGAGATCCACTTGTGTCAGTGCAAATAAATTAAGGGATACTTTAATAATCACATTTACCTAAAATTAATTTACAATAAAAACATTAAATCAAAAATAATTATAGTGCTTGCTAGCTTATTTTGAATTTGTAAGAAGCAGCATATATTTCTACTTTAAGAATATCAAATTTCATTTAAAAATAACCCCAGAATTTAAAATTTTCTAGATATAAGTAAACAAAAATGCTTCTGAGATTATTTGTTTTAAACTGCTTCTGAAATTTCAGCTGTAGGAGAGAAGAAAATCCAAGACACAATTAAACAATGTGGAAGAATAGGGGCTCAGAAAGGAACTAGATTATGGTTATAAGAAACAAGGCATCAGAAAAGCCTGAACTGTATGTAGAATACAAAGCCTTTCTTTTTCTGGCCTTAACTTTTTATTGCTGACCTAGAATTGGTCTAGGGCTAGAAGGAGTGCAAGAAGAAGACATTCTGTGGAATAGTGCAAATGGAATGGTTGCTAAAAATTTACCAACCCATTTGTTGGCTTGAACCAGGGTAAAAGAATTGAATCCAGGATACGTAGAGCAAATATAAGTTAATGTCTTATGTATTGGTCATGAGTGCCAACTGTTCTGGTCAGCTTTTTTGCTGCTGAGACCAAACGACCTGACAAGAACAACATCGAAGAGGAGTTTACTTGGGGCTCATGGTTTTAGAGGTCTCAGTTCACAAATGGTTAACTCCATTGTCCTGGTCTCAAGTTGAGTCAGAACATAAAGATAGAAGGGTGTGGCAGAGAACATGCTCAGGACATGACAACAAGGAAGCACAGAGATCTTCTCAGGGGCAAAATATAAACCCCAAAGGCATGCCTCCAGTGACCCACTTCTTCCAGCCATACCTCCTTGCCTACATTTATCACCCACTTAACCCATGGTCATTGGATTAATCCACTGAGTAGGTTAAGGCTTTCACAACCTAATCATTCCACCTCTGGAAATTCTATTTGCATTGTCTAACATATGAGCTTTTGGGAGACACCTCATATCCAAACCATAATGCCGCTATTTGAGGAAACATTATGATCTGAATCCCAGTATACACAAAGAATCAGAAAACAACATTGGTGCCAATGACTAATATAAATGAAGTAATATTCACTATTAGGAAACTATAGATGTCTGCCATACACTAAAAGTTTCTGATGGTAGTACTCATATAATTTGTGAGTTTGGATGTTAGTGTCACTTGAAACTAATTGTCTCATGTAAGAAACATGATAGTATAATGAGACTAAACAAAATTGTCAGTAAGACATTGGAAACTGAAAATCTCTTTTTTTTCCTTCTCTCTTTCATTAGCTCCTTCTACTCAGACATTTCCTACCCTTCCAATGAAATGGCTCTATAGAAAGATCACCTGTAGCATATCATGATTTATACCTACTGATTCTTGAAAGTCTTTCCTTCTTTGCTGTGTCCTTGGTTTCCCACTATTGTTCAATGCTCCCTTTTCAGTCTTATTTCCTGGTTATTCCCTATTAACTACTAAATATCAGGGATTCCTAAGGATCGGCCTTTAATTCTCTTCTTACCATGTTCTCCATGAGTGACCTTATACACTTCCATAACTCAAACTACTAGTAAAACAATGATGTCTCCCAGACTCTTATCTGCAATGAAAACACCATTAGGCCTGAGTGGTCTTTATCATTATCTACTGGAGACTTTTCCCTATCTACCCAGTGAGACCTCATCAAAGCTCAAAGATGAATCCATTAGGTCAGGAACCGTCTCATCCAACCTACTTTCTCTTCTTGTTGTCCTGTGATTTAGAATGAGAGCCATCATTCACTCTGTCATCCTAGCCAAAAACCCTGGAGCTATATGCACCATCCTTATCCTCATCTTTCATTGTCTATTCATTCAGTAGGTTCCATCAATTTTAGCTATAGGTATTGTTCTATTTGATCCTCCACTCCCTCTTTACCCTTGATTCCTATCACAGTTAGAAAAGTTAGCATGCTGGCTTCTTTTATTAATTACATAAAATTATGACTGTATGTTACAAATAATTAAGGACAACATGCTATCTTTTCTAATAGTAGTGAGAATTGAGTACCATGAGAGCCTGTGATATATCAACTGCGACCAAAAGAGAAGACAAAGCCTTAATAGTGAACAATGGGTTATGCAATATTTTTGTAGACATGGAAATGCTTTTGAAATTTCAAGGAGCCATGATTACTGCTTGTAAGTGGAAGCTCTAGCAAAAGGAGAATAATGATCAGGTTAGAATCATTTTTCAATAGCAATGAATTAAACATACAAATAATTGAAGAATTTTATGCTCTAAAATATAGCTGGTTTCCCAAAGTAGCTTAACCCAGTCTTTTTCTAAATTTATGTTATTTACTTAACAAATGATTCCTCATGGAGCAGATATAGTTTCCCAGTCTTTACTCAATGGCTACAAATTTCAAATGAATGCCGTCTAAATGAATGAATTCCTACCATGTGTACACGTATATCTTCTCTAAGGTATTTGTTTCTCAATTGATAATGAGCTACATTTTAATTTTACTTAACATCATGAAAATATCATCTCACTCCCATAATGCTATTTATATTTACATTGCTAGGTAGAAGCCAATGTCGCTATTATCATTTATTGATAAAGAAAACTTTTATTGAGAGACTGTTAAGTACCAAAGATCCAGTGAGTCAACTAGTTTCTATCTTCAATATGGTTTGCAGGCACATAAAAAATAAATATTAAAAATTTGATTAATAAAGATGAATAGAATCCAACCACAGAACCTCAGGAAAGGATTGCACATCCAAGATTTAGAAATTTTCTTGAAAGAAAGAAGGCTTTGAAGAAACTATTCTGGTGACTTTGAAAAGTGACTTACCCATTTTTACCATAAGACAGTAATTTTATTTTTTTAGTTTTTCAATAAATTATTAAAACTTTTTTTCTCTGACATGGGCCTTTCATGACATTATCCTGTTTAAAATATCAGTGGCACATTTTTAATGTGTGTATTTTAGGTAATTTTAACACACACACATACACACACATAGGTAACCATGTGAGATGATGTATATATCAATTTCCTTGGCTCAGGTAATAACTTCACAAGGTGTACATATATCACAACATCATTTTGTACTACACACACTTAGAGCATATGTATATGTTTCTCTGTGTGGGTATTTACACAGACAAAATTAAAAATTGGTGTCAATTTTTTAGGTAAGGCATTTTCAACTAGGAAGTAACGTTAGAGTCAACAAAGCAGTCATTAATATCATTAAGCTAAACTGAATTAATAGTACATAATGTAACAGACCCTTAATAAAGAACAGGGCTTTCCAAAGGAAATGGTGGGAATTCTCAGATGGTTTGGAAAACATCAAGAAAGAGGAAAAACAAACAAAAACAAAAACATCAAGGAAGAAGATTTCAAAACATAAAATTAGGCCAAATGAAGGCAACATTTGAGTTATTGCACAAAGTGACTCAAATGTTAAGAACTAGCACAAAGTCATAGACAGCCAGAATGAAAGTGACTTCCCCAAACCAAGAAGATAGAAGTAAGTGCATAATTCATCAAATGTTAAGATATAACAGTACCTGTCCTGGAAGATCTGCCCTGGTCAATTTATGGTTGACCTTGTGTCTATAAAATTCTTGTTCATAGCCCAGGAACACCACCTAAACATTAAGCCCTCTCATCTAACCTGAATGAGTGAACAGTTTCATAATGCAAACTAACTAAATATCCTCTTAATTTGATGATAACAGCAAAAAGGCATGTCATGTGCCTGGACAAATATTTTTTTCCTTCTAAGAAAGAAGCACAAGAATAACACTCAAGATGAATTTTCCTTAGTCTCTGGAGTAGTAGATGTTCTGCTTATAAAAATTAACAAATTTCATGCCATGAATAGCATCTAATCTCTGTTTCTTTCAGTATTCTCCAAAATAAAAATCTAAATCTACATGTTCTCAATCCTCTGATGGTTTCTGAAGTTAAACAAATCATGTATAAATTTGAGGCCCTGAGTCAGTGCAAAAAAAATTCATGTTTCATTTTTCCTTTGATCTCCATTTTCATGTGTGCATAATAATTCACCTATAGGTGAATATTTTAGAGGTATAAAAATACTAGTTAAAAAAAACTTATCACTGTTGTACATTGGCCTAGAACCAATATTGAAAATTTACTACTGAATATCATGTATTGTTGTGAGTGCCTTTTGGGCTGAGTGAGTAGAACTTAAGAAACCACTGGCATGATTAAATCTGGGTAACTGTGTCCCAGGAACTTTTATTCAATATAAGGGTCTTGTTTTTAACATTTAAAGCTCATTTTCCATTTTTAGCCTGTTTTCTGCAACATTTAGGGTCACAGAATTTTAGACAGGGCTTTCTTTGGGCAGTTTTTTTTCTTTCTTAATTTATTCCATACGTTTTGAGAAGTCACAGAAAGTAAATGAAAAGAGTCCACTGGATACTCTGAAGGGAGCTTTAATTTCAAAACAACTAAATTTTTCATGCAAATACTTTTATTGCACTGAAGGGTTTGAATCACATCAAGGAAATTCCCAAGGGTACAGCCCAGGGGCTGGGAGTGAAGTTTGAGCACTATGAGACCACCAGCAGTAGGGTGGTGGGTGCTGTCCGCACTTGGTCTCTCTGACTAAACCGAGATTGCTAAATTGCAGCTCAGGGTACCTAAGTTTTTGGTTTTCCCTTTGCCTTCCAGGAAAATCCAGTGTTCATTTGCTCTGGAAGAAAGCAGTTCAACTTGGGATGTGAGATCAATAAGCTCTCAATCAAAGATTACTGAATAAATACAGTGGAAGCAATGAGATTCAGATAAACAAAAACTGCCATGCATAGCCCTGCAGGACTTCAGTGATTGCAAACAAAATGAAATAACTATACACAAAATGTTTAAGGAAATAAAAAAAGGAATTACATGCTGTATGATGGTGGAATGACATATTTGAATTTCTGAAAATCCATGGCAGCATTTATTTATAGACTCGGGGAAGGTACTGTTTCAGAACAAGGGCAATGAAGAGGTATTTTAAGTAAGCTGAAACAGAGTTTATTGCTGATGTACCTCTAAGAACGGATACAATTCAGGGAGAAGAAAAGTGATTCCAGAGAGAAGCTTTAAGCTGCAAGAAGGAATAGTGAGGAACAATGAAAAAGGTAAGCATGTAAAGTTAAACACTGTCTATATAAAATAATAATAAAAATAGAAATCCTAATAAAAATTATACCTAACTTAGGGATATAATGAAATAAAGAACTGCTTTATAGCAATAATATGTATGGCTGGGAATCGAAATCTTGAACTCATTGTATTTTAAATTACAAAATGCACAGTTCTAAATAAAATAATAATCATTTTAAGAAAAGTATCTATGGTTATATTAGAAGTTTATGACAAAAATAAAATGTCATACAAAATAATAGAAATAATGTAATAAGAATAAGAAAAAATAAACAATAAAAGAAATTTCAATTAAAAAGGCATATAGGGGAAAAAAAGAAGCAAAGGAAAAATCAGAGCAATTAAAAATAAAAAGTTACATAATAGATGTACAAATACATAATTGATTGCAATAACCATATATGGATTGCAATCAATTAAAATAGATTGGGTTTAGAAAATTGTGCCTACATAAACTTGACAAGAAATGCATTAATGTCTAAAGCTACAAAAGTCTAAAAGTAAGTAATCAAACAACTTATTAAGCAGATACCAGCAAAATGAAATCTTGGATACCTCAGACAAAAGAGGCTTAAGACAATTAGCATTCTTAGAGCAATTATCTGTATTTATATATATATGCATAAAGGTAAAAATAGTTTGTTTTTAATCAGAAACATATATTCAACACTTGTATGCAACTAATAAACTAGCAATAAAACACTAAGAATATAAATTAACTAATACATCAACATTTGAGAGATTTCAACATAGCCATCAATTTTGGCAAATCAAAAATTAAAATAATGGTGAGGATGGACGGCCTTAATAAACACGAGCTAGCAAATATGCATATATACATATGTGTGCATGTTCACACATACACACACGTGCATACACATGTGTTCCAAATTATAAATTACACTGTCTTCTGAAGCACCTATAAAACATTAGAACTGGAAACATAAGGTAAAACATAAAACACAACATTTTATGAGATCAAAGAACAAGTATTATATTTGAGATCACTGACATGGTAGAAACCACATTGTCAACAAGAAAGCAATTAAATTACAAGGCAAAAAATAAAACCAACAAAATAAAAATATATATCTTTAAAAATGTATGGATAAAGTTCTAAATAACACATGAATCAAAATGAATCATAATAAATTTTAAATACCTAATGCTGAATGGTAATTTAATGAATGTCAAGCATTGAAAATGATAGAAGAGTGTATGCCACAACATATACCAGTTTAAACACAACAAACTAGGAACTAAAAATTAATAACATCTGAACAAAAACATTGACAACTTTGATGAGTAACAGCAATTAAAACCACTGAGGTAATCTTATACAATAAATTTAAGATAAAATGAAATTGATAAATCCTAATAAGTAGAACTTAGTAAAACAAACTTAAGACAAAGTACAAAGCCACATATTCTTAATTATTAAAGAAATTGTTTTTAGTAGTTAAAATTACTTCCATGCAGAAAACACTCAGTTCTAAGGTTTTATCCAAGAGGTTTTCAAGTTTTAATAGATAGTTCCAGAAAATATAAAGAGTTTATATGCCAACTCATTCAACAAGGTAAGCATAACATGAAACTTAATATCAGATAGGTATAATAGGAGAAAGGAAAAATAGAATGCTATCCTTTTTGAGAACAATTTATGTGTAAAACTACTGGTAGATGTTTGTAAAATGGACACGGCCCTGTACAAGAACTATAATTAATCACAACTGGGTTGTGTTTCTTCTTGAAATGCAAGACTTATTACAAAATTTAAACATAAATTTTTTATCTACCACAGGAACAAAACCATATTATCATCTTACTGGATGGAGAAAACATATTTGAAAAATATTCAAGACCTATTTGTGACAATACCACCAACAAAACGTATCTTATCTGTTTGTGAGAGGATTGACAACAATTTTCTGGAAAGAGCTAGACAATAAATATTTAGTCTTTGTTGGCCAAGTCTTCAGTGAGAGCCACACAACTCTGCAAACAACTCAATGCAGCCTTAGAAAATATGAACTAAAGAAGTGCAGTTGTGTTACAATAAAATTTAATGTATAGAATTTGAATGTGGTATAATTTTCACAGCAAGAAATATTTTCTTCCTTTGATTTTCTTTCCAACTATCAAATAATATAAATGAAACTTTTCTTATCTCGTGGGCATTACAAAAGTATGTGCCAGCCAATTTGGCCACAGAGCTGTGGTTTGTCTACTCTTGTTATAAAACACTGTACTTGAGAAGCTAAACAATGTAGTGAGTAAGGAAAAACACATATGTTTGGAAAGATGCACATATATCAAAGTAAAGAACTGTTATTGGTTACTTACATAAATAACGCAAAAGAATTTACTGTTAAGTGATAAAAAAATAGTGAGACATTTTTTGCCAGTGGCTATATAAAAAGTTGCTGTTCAGAAATCAAGTAAAATTTTATTCATTATTAAAAACTATAATTACAAATGGTTTTTCCAAATAAAATTATAAGGTGATTTGAAACAAATGGTTTTTTAATAAGTAGAATAGGATTAACATGGTAAAGATTAGAAAACTTAAGACACTGAATGAGACAAAAAATGAATACTGATAGTGAAGTTACAAGAATATATCTTTATATGCATAAAGGAAGAGATTTTAAAATTTTGTTTCACCAGTCTTTTTTCATCAAGCACCCTAAAAATGAAAATGGTAACCTATAGTTGGGAGAAAATATTTGCTGCATACACAACCAACAAAATACTAGCATCTAGATCCACAAGTAGATCATATATATATATATATATATATATATATATATATATATATATATAGAGAGAGAGAGAGAGAGAGAGAGAGAGAGCGCATATATAGTTTTTATATAGTTATTATTTATATACATATATACCTATATAAATGTATATACATAGTTATATAGTTTATATAACTTTTAAATAGTTATTATTTATATACACATATATAATAACTATATAAAAGATAAAATAAAAATGTTTCAAAAAATTCCAATGGTAGGCGTTGGGGTTGTAGCTCAGCGGAAGCGCACTTGCCTGGCATATGTGAGGCACTGGGTTTGATTCTCAGCACCACATATGAATAAATAAAATAAAAGTTCATCAACAACTAAAAATATATATATTTAAAAAAAAGTCCAATGGTAGGTGCTGGATGTGGTGGTGCATGTCTGTGACCCCAGTAATTTGGGAGGCTGGGGCATGAGAATTGCAAGTTTGAGGCTAGTAGCGAGACCCCAAGCAACTTAGTGAGACCCTATCTTAAAATAAAAAATAAAAAGGGCTGGGGATTTGGTTCAATGGTTAAGTGGCCCTGGGTTCCATCTGTGGCACAAAGAAAAAAGAAAGTCCAATGATAAAATGAACACAAGACATGAATCCATAAGGGAAAACACAAATAACATACTTGTAACTAAAAATACAAGTTGATAACACAATGAGGTATTTTTTAATATCCATTACATTATGAGAAATTATCTTCTTTTTTAAATTTATTTTTTAGTTTCAGTTGGACACAATACCTTTATTTATTTTTATGTGGTGCTGTGGATCTAACCCAGGGCCTTGCATGTGCTAGGCAAGTGCTCTACCACTGAGCCACAACCCCAGCCTAAGAAATTATCTTCTTTACATGATAATTAAAATACTCATACGATATTTACTATCATTATAATTTGATGAGTACTTTTGATTATGTCAAGTACTGTTCAGGATATTTACATTATTCTTATCTTACAGGTTAGACAAAGGATTCTTAGCAAGAAGAAATAACTTGCTCTCTGATGGTAAAACTAGAACTAAAATTCATGTCAGCCTGACTTCATATTTCATATGTTTAATCATTATCTTTGATAAATATTTGATGAGTAAACAGTTAATTTAGTTGGTGTAAGCTAGAGAGACATTTTGTTTCAAAGTTGTAAATAAGAAAGTTTTAACTACTGTTTATTCTCTTCTTTTTCACATTTCTAATCACACTAGCAACAGCCACTGTGACTTCATACTGTCCCCTGGCTGTTTCCCAGCTGCTTCTTCAAAGCCCTTGTTCTTAGAGAAGTCTTCTGCTCCACATCCCTGGCAACATTTTTTCTGTTTGGTCCTATTCCTGAGTTTCTACCCTGAGACACATCTTTATGTGTCTTAAGTAGTCCTTATTAGCCAACTTCTATTTTATGTATCAGTCTTCCTGAAGAATTGTGTCAATTACTCCAGGTACTTAAAAAGGACATCTACCATTGCTTTACCTGAGGGAATAAATCTAATGAGGGAATTTAAGTTCCTGAATAGTGTTGGTGGTTTAGAAATAATGGGAACTTCTAGATCTTTCCTCCAATTATACCACAACAGTGGCTACACATGCTGTAAATTCAACATGGAGACACTTACTCATGGTTTTTTGGAATAAATGAAAGTGTAATAGCTGAGCAAATTTTATTATATTTTCTGTCATGTTAGCATAAGTACTCTAACAATGTGTCAAGTCAAACAATTGTTGTTTTTTTTTCTTTCAGTAAATGAGCTTTGTGGAGATCTAGTCTCTCCTTTGTTCTTCTGACAGCTGGTTCTGCTCATTACATGATATGCGGGATTATCAAATCAATAAGATTTCAACTGTTTCTGAAATACATTATAAAATGGGATAAACTTTCTGAATTTACCTAAACACAAGTTTCAAGTCAAATTTTAAACCAGGAAGCTGACACACCAAACCATTCAAGGCCATTCCTATATTATGGCTCATGGGTGTTCAAAGGATCCATTCAAAGTGAGCCAGAAAAATAAAACATAATTCATAAGGTGATAACCACGAGAATTTTAAAGGCTTAGAGAAAATATTATATACATTGTGAAAAAAATCAAAGAGACTTGTAAGGAATAGGGAAGAAGTATGTAAAAGATGGCAAGGGACAAGATACCATTACCTTTCCTTTTAAAAAGGTATGAAACAGAAATTTATGGATGTCCCTTTGAATGTGATGTTCTATCAGGCAAAGATGAGCACTCCTTTATTTCAGGTGTGCTGCAGGTGGTTGTATGTTTTGCTCTCTCTGCCACAACATTAGGTCCTTGAGGACCTGACATGTACTTGGTTCAGGCCCACAAGCATGGAAAGTCCTCAACAAATATTATTTGAATGACTTAATTAATAAATATAAGTCCTTTAATGAGTGTCAAGAAAGCTGGGTTCTTTTCACTTCAATTACAACAAATTGTACATTGTAAAATTTTATTAGCTATTATGTCTGTTGAACCAACACCGCAGGTTAACTCTGTACAACATGGTCCTGTATCGCAACAGAGATCACCACTCTACAGAGAAGGCTTTCCTGAGGTATCTACCTGTCCCGGGCAGAAAGAAAGGTCTTCCTCTTCCATGCTCCCATAAAGGGCTGATATTATTTCTAATAAAGCATGCATAACATTAAATTGTCAATCCTAATAACATGCAAGTTTTGCCAGTAAATCCAGAGCATATTGAGCTCAAGATCTATTTCGTTCCCAGTTGCAGTGTTATTGTTTAACACCATAGTGGGGACAGGATAACATTTGTTCTATGAGAGTCAGAGATAACATATCATGACAGTTTAAATAATGGCACCCCTTCCCTAAAATGTCCATAGTTTAATCCCCAGAACCGGACAACATAGTACCTTATACTGAAAGAGGGGCTTTGCAGATGGGATTCAGTTGAAGCTGTTGAGATGATCCAGGTGAGCCTGATGAAATGACAAGGGTCTTGAGAAGAGCGAGTCAGAAGTGTCAAAGGCAGGTATGGCTACATGAAGACAGGATGACATCATGCTGATGTCATTGTGAGGAAGGGCCTGCCCAGCTTGTGGAAACTGGACAAGGTAAGGAAACATGTCCCTTTGAGCTTCTGGAAAGAACCTGTCCTGTCTATACTTTAGCTTTATCCCATTGAAGTTGGACTTCTGACATCCATACCTACAGAATAAATTTACGTTGCTTTAAGACACTGAGGCCTCCAATACTTCTAGCATGGTGAAGCATATGTAGTTCCAACTAAGCTCTTTGAAAAAGGTTCAGAGTGAAAGTTGATAGACAATAAAATTTCCCATCTAATTTCAAGAGATGTCATCTTTTCATATCCTTAAATAACATTTACTGAACAGCTATTGCCTGAAAAAGAAAAGCTGTATTATAGTAGGAGGCATGGAATATATAACACTTTGTGAGATATAACCCTGTCCATTTCCAACAGAGTAGAACCTGCAAAGGCCAGGCACTTCAGGCACATGAATATGAAACCAGCAATATAAAGTAGTATTTGTGAAATATCAACTAAATCTTACAGAAGAGCTAGAGGCAACGTGCATTGATCTCCTTATAGTTGCCTTGGTCCTTGATGGCCTTCATGAAGAGGTGGACCTCAGCATGACCTCTGTAGAAAGGAGAGGAATCTTTCATGTTGGGGAGAAACAAAGGTCATTCTAATAAGAAGGGAAAATGAGCAACGGAAGCTGGCCTACAGGAATTAGTAAGTCTTTCTGGGCCACAGTTAACAACAGAGTCTGACTAAAGCAAAAAGAAAAGGGAAATTTGGAGGGAAAAAAAAGTAGAATTAGAAAGTAGAGGTACTGAACTTGATGCAGGGGGTGGAATTTCAGCGTGTAGTTACAGTCCTTGTGGCTCTGACCAGGGAGGGCTACACACAGTATAATTCTGCTTCTTTTCTCCTGAATCTGTCCAGTTTCATCAGCTCCTTGGTAACTGGTGGCATCTTGTACTGTATTATACAGAGTGACCCTGAGTAACCTCAGAGTTACCCACAAGTCTTTCTTCTGTCTTCATGCATCCCCATCTAAATGTTTTCTAAACATTTTAATTTCTAACTCCTGAATATGTTTGGATTCCATTCTTTTTCTCCAAGCTTATTGTCGTTGTTTTGTTTTTGTTCTTTAAATTACCTTATGAACTATTTCACAAAAGGTGCTATGAATGTATAGAAGGAAACCCAAGATAATACAGAGATGAAAGTCAAAGCACTAAAATTTTAAATTAGAGATCAATCCTGCAAATTTATATCACTTGGAAAAACCATTTTAACTATTTTCTGAGCTCCTTCTCTAGGAAAGCAATATATAAATTTAGACCCATATCCAGGATCCCAAATTCTACTTGGCCTTGGAAATGAAGATATACTCTTTGCAGTAATAATGCATCTGCAGTTTTCTGAATGAAACTCAAATGGAAAATAGAAGTTGATATATAGTGTTTCATTTGTATAAAAATGAACAGGAAAATTTCTAAAACTTGAATTAACCTAGAATAAACATTAAGTTCATTGCTCTGGTCAATAGAACTTATGAGTTAGTAAGTAATTAAATAGGTTTTGTCTCAGGTATCAGTTTTAATTAATTAATTGTGGGCACCTAGAGCATTGTGTTTGGAAGGTTGTGGGGGATTAGCTTGTATAAAGCAAAGGTAGCTCAGTGGTGATTATCCATGCAGGCCATGAATGTGGATGGGAGAAAAGTAAGAATGGACATTCAGTTTCAGGATTAGAATATTTTGTAGTATTTCCATGATATAAAATAATGATTTCATGCCAATATGTATTTTCATTTGCTTAGTGGCTTACTTGAAATATTTCTTGCATTTTGTTCAGAATTTGATGACAGCTGCTAAGTTATACTAACAAATTCGAATGAGAGTTGGCAATGACTGCACTCCTGTTCCTAGGAGCTACGTCGGGCTAACAATGTTGTAAAGGCAATGAGGTAGATTTATTAATCTACCTGTAGTGTTGCATTTCAAACAGTGAGAATGCTTATTGTTATACTTGGGATATGAGGTGTCCCCCAAAGCTCCTGTGTTGATGGAGGAGGTGAAATGTTTGGATTATGAGAGCTATAATGTAAGCAGTGGGTTAATCCATTTGATGAATTAATCATTTGAATAAATTATTGAGTGATAACTGTAGGCAGGCGGGGTATGGCTACAGGAAGTGGGTCACTGGGGCTGTGTCTTGGGGACTAAATATTTTGTCCCTAGCTTCTCACATTCTCTCTCTGCTTCCTGGCAGCTGTGAGCTGACAGCTTTCCTTTGCTGCCTTTCACTATGATGTTGTCCCTCACCTCAGGCCCAGAGCAATGGCATCTGCTGACCATGGAATAAGACATCAGAATCTGTGAACACCCAATAAACGTTTCCTCTCCCAAGTTGTTCTCATCAGGTATTTCCATCACAGCAACACAAAGCCTACTAGTACACTTATCAAGGGAAAGGGAAACTTATGGCTCATAATGAAAATAACTCTACAGCTAAGAAGCGTAGTTTAACCATAGAAGTTGTGTCTTTTCATAGATTTCTCCTTTTTGCAGAAAAGCAATTGTTATTTAAGTATACAGAGTTATTTTGTCCTGAATGTGATGCCTCAGAAAGCAATTTGAAAATATGATTTTATATTAAATTGATATAGTTTTCTTTCTAGTCTTTTTGTAAAAAGGTGCATTAGGAAATAAAATTGCAACATAGAAAATGAATCCCCAACTGATTTATATCAGATTTATTAAATAAAAGTATAACAGAGGCCTAAATGAGGACCAGAAATATACAAAATAAATAGTTGTGTGCTATAGCACTTTAAAGAAGTAACAAAACTGCTTGTATTTCTGAGTTAATATATTAGTTGGATTAATAAATGCTTCTGGCCATATTTCTTCTGAAGAATATAAACTGCTATTTCTCTTTGGGGAAAAACAAACAAAAAACATAAAATGTAAAAGTACTTTTAGACTCATCACATCCTACAAAAGTATGGTGTATCACATAGATTTTTTTTTTTAGTATAAATCAATTACATTATCACAGCAAGAAGGTTAATTACTGCCAAATAAGCATCACAGTTCTTTAAGTTTCTTTAGAATACTAGAGAAAACCCTATATTATGTAGTCAAGTACCCTTGTGTATCATTGTGAAGTTTACATGATCTAGAGAATTTGTGCAAATAAAGTACAAATTCAAATTTAAAAGCATAATTCAGCTACATTATCAGATATGTGATAAATTTATAAAAAAATTGATGGGCTTTCCTTCACAGCAGACTTAATTTAAGTAAAGACAATGGGAAAAAAACTCCCAATCATAAGAACATGAAAGATGATGAAAATCACACAATATTAGAAAAATAAAATCTTGGAAATAGCACTGAGAACAACAACAAAATTCTATAAAATCTACAATGGTCAAGTTATGAAATTTCATTGAAATATAAGGTTCCCAGTCTAATCCTTTCAATACACTTGAGTGTGATATTATAAATATTCCTAACATTATTTATAAAGAAATTTAAGCACATAGATATTAAGTAATCTTAATCAAGCTCACTTAATTAAGGAATAGTATGCAAGAAATTATGGTAAATTAAAGAATCAGAACAAAATTAATGATATTGAAAACATTGGAAATTTGAAAAAATATAAAATATATTCTCAGCTCATATCATTCACCATAGAATATCTGATTTTATGGGAATATGCTCAATATATAATGTTATATGAATAAAGTTGGATATAAAACTACAAGTATAATATGATTTCAAACTGGTAAAATATGAATTAAAAAGTTAAAAAGAAACAATTAAACTGTAGGAACCAGAAGAAAATCCAGATGGGATTTTTAATTGATCATGGGATAGGCAAATATTATCTAAGCATAAAACAATGGAATAAATCATAAAGAAAAATCCAGATGCATTTGACTTCAAGCAAAATTTAAAATGCTAAATAAAAAACAAAATCTAGAAAATATGTGAAGCACAATAGTAGCTATGTGCTATAAAGAGATCATACAGATCAATAAGAAAAAAAGAATAATACTTCCATAGAATAAATGGGTGAACAGCAGGAACACATTAGAGATGAACTAATATGAATGTTAAAGTCATAGACTGTCCAATGATACATATATACCAAATAAATATAAAATGACAATGAAATTACAGAGTTCACCTTCTCTTTATTCCAGTTTATAATATAGGCATCACATAAACCACTTCTCTTTTCAAGTTGAATTTATGTTTTAATCCCTTTGAACTCATGTACAATTTTATCAATGGCCCTAGCACAATCTCTACTCTTTGTGAGGGAGCAGGGGGAGTGGGAAAGGCGGGTGTGGTAGCTGATTTTATGTGTCTTCTTGGCTAGGTCATGGCTAGGTCCAGATATTTGCTTACACAGGGATCTAGGCATTTTTGAGAAAATGTTATAGGTAGGATTAACACTCAAATCAGTAGAATTTGTGTACAGCAGTTTGTCTTCCAGTGTGAGTGGGCCTCAGCTAATCAGGTGATGAATCTAAGAGAAAAAGACTAATATCCCCCCCACCCACCCCCCAACCCCGCAAGGAAGAGAGAATTCTGCTGGCAGACAGCCTTGGGTTCAAGCTATAACTCTCCCTTGAACCTACAGCCTGCTTGTCTACTCTAAAGATTTTAGATTGGATATCCATCAAAATATGTGATTCCTTAAAATAAAATCTCTTTCTACCTCTTTATCTGTCTATTATACTGGCTTTTTCTTTGAAGAATACAAATACAGGCAGGTATCTAAGGAAGGCAAATACAGTTGTTCCAAATATTAGAAATTCTGATGTAAAAATTTGATGAGGAAAAAAATCAATCATCTCAATCATTCCTCTAATATTCAAAATAAATTTATGCCACGTGTGCTATAGTTCCAATTTTGTGCATGAAAAAGAGAATAATGATATTTTACCATGAAACTCCTTCCAGTAGTGAAAATCTGGAAGAACTGGAAATAGACTGGAATTCTAGTAGCAAGTGTAAATGTGCCAGTTTTCCAATTGATTATGATAACTTTCATTTGGATTTACATGAAGACTTAAATATTTCCTTTAATAGAAAGCTATATTTTTGCAACAAAGGAGAAATCAATAAGCACATTCTTCTTTTTGTATGAGGTTAATTTACAATATAAGTACCAGTTATCATCCGTAAGAACCTATGACATTCATCTGGTTGAGAACATTAACAGAATATTTTAAAACCAAGTCCTTTAAGATAAAACAGTTGATTATAGTTCAGCTTTTATAACAGGCTGAGATATCTTAACTTATTTAAGATTAATTTGCTTTGGTTTGATTTTACTTCTCAGAGTGTTTATTAAGAGATACTGTTTGAGGAAGGAAACATTCCTAATGCTTCATTGCATTGGGTAAGCTAATTTACCTCCAAGGTCACAATCCATTGGAGAGGAGTGTACAAATGAATGTCTAATAAATGTGGTTTGATGGCCATAATGACAATTCCCAATTCCCAATTTGATGATTTGCTCTGAATTTCACCTTAAAGCTACCACTATTTGCTTAGTGTTTAAATATTACATAAACACTAGCAGTCATAACAGTTTACATTTAGCATGTGCTTTCTATTAAGTCATGGTCCTAGATGCATTATCTCAACACATACTCCCTATATTACTGTGGCAAGCAGAATTCTAAGATGATCCCCATTGAACCAAACCTTGTAGAATCCTCTCCCCTTGAGATTGGGCAGAAGCTCCAACTTGCTTCTAGCCAGTGGAATAGGGCAAAGGAGATGAGGTGTTACTCTGTGGTTACCTTAGGTTATATACACAAGACTGTCTTAGGAGCAGGAAGAAACAAGCCTCCTCCTGACATTGGAGAAGTGCCATGCTGAGAGAGGACTAGTAGAAAGGCTAAGCATAGCAAGGAACCATGTGGCCCCTAGAAACCCAAAGTGGCCTCTGGCTGATAACCAGCAAGAAAGAATGAATTCTGCCATCAATACATGACCTTGGGCGATGACCCTGAGCTCTAGGTAGAAATACAGCTTGGCTGATAACTATGGTCTTGTGAGATGTTGACCAGAGGACCCTGTTAATCACTGGTGGCACTTCTGACCTATGAAAACTGTGACATAATAAATGTAAGTTAAATTGCTAAAGTTGTAACAATTTCTAACACAGCAATAGAAAATTGACCAACACGAGTACAAAAGCTACTACAAACTATACTTGCAAAGAAGAAGCACACTTTCTACATAGAAGCTCTGTGAATACCTCACACTCACAAAATGTATAAAGGTTTGTCTTGTTTTGTTGTGTTTTGTTTTCATTTCCTACCCCAAACAAGGACGGTGACTGTCACATCTCAGCACAGAAAGTCACAGTGATAACAGTTGTTCTTGGAGTACTCAGGTCAGAGCTTCACAATATATGCAATAAAAAAAAGTATAAATTCATATTCACTTTCTTACTTGTGGCTCTTGAGTTACCACTTGCCCCTCTTACTGAAAATACTGGTTCAAGATTTGTTTTCAACAGGTGACACCTTGTAAATGGAAATTTCAAGCAAAAGTTCACATATTCATTGGTGAGTTCTGCAGCTAGTTTCACCATCACCACTTCCCTGTCCAAGAGCTCTGTTACTCAAGATTAAGAAAATAAGAACCTGTTATCTAGTGACTCAGATGACACTGGTGCTCCTATTGCTGGCAAGATGAGAAGTGGTGGTACCTCTGGGCCCAGGGAAAGAGAAGTCCTAAGAAACCCTGGTATATACAAAAAATAAGGCTTAATAGTGACTGTTGCATCCCTACTCCCACTGCTCAGGTCAATGGATTGGCTACAGCGTAACTAAACTTAAACAAAGGCTGAACTTTTCATCAGTGACTACTCCTTTGAAATTTGCACAGCTTTTTAACGCCATATAAAGGAAAAATAAGATACAAACATTGTGCAATTATAAACATTGAAATGGTGACAAATAATTTGGAATTGGACTCCTGTTCATTTTCTGGGTATTAATTTCTTAAATGTCTTTCATTTTTACAATTATGAATGGAAGAGGAATTAATTGCCCACTCTAGGAATTCTGGGTCTTAGTTATGTCACTCCACTTGGGAACTGAGGGTCAGGGATCCTAACTTGAAGTTTATTCATCAGTGGCACCAGCAAACCATTTTACCTGTTGACTTGGTTGGGTCTGATGAGAAACAGATTTAAGGATATATGTGGGTGTTATGGTTTGGATCTTAAATATCCCCCAAAGGCCAAGTGTTGAAGGTATAGTTACCAGCCTGTGTCACCACTGGGAGGCAGCGGAACTTTTAGGAAGTTAGGTCATGGCAGCACTGTGCCCTTGAAGATGTCTTTGACCTTGGGCTCTTCCTCTCTCTCTTTCGCTTT
The DNA here is from genome assembly GCF_048772815.1 of Callospermophilus lateralis. Classification (NCBI taxonomy): domain Eukaryota; kingdom Metazoa; phylum Chordata; class Mammalia; order Rodentia; family Sciuridae; genus Callospermophilus; species Callospermophilus lateralis. Next base: position 37,657,211 of record NC_135321.1, on the reverse strand, counting down.
CCTGCTGCCAGGAGAACAACCTTCCTCCATTTTGTGCTTCCACCAGGAGGCACTCCTTTATCACAGACCCAAAAGCAACAGAGCCCAGTGATCATAGACAGAAAACTCTGAAACTCTGCGCCAAAATAAATCTTTCTTCCTTAAATTTTCTGAGGTTTCTTGTCACAACAACAGAAAGTGCCTAACAGGGTTGGGGATTAAATCTTTTTAACCTGGTCTTGGGCATTGCCCCTAGAAAGAGAACCACCAAAAAAATAAATAACAATATTTAATGAAAAGCATGCATGCCATTCTGACATTTATGGACAGATTTAATAAGGATAAAATTGCTGTCATGATTATATTTTCCATGCATTCACTGTGCTGGTCATTGTCAACAAAGGTAAAAAAGAGAATGTGTTTTACCAAACTCATCTGTGAATTTCTCTTTTCAGTTCCAGCTCTAGCTGAAACCTGGTTCTCTCTAAGACACTGTTTTTCCTGTAGTTCTCATAAAAGCTTTTTCTTTCTTTCTTTTTTTCTTTCTTGCATCTTTCACACCGGGACCACTTGCTCAATCACTATCTCTTTCTTTCTGTATGAAAAGTCTATGCAGATACTTCTAATTTCCCAGATTCTCAGTTTCTTGATCCCTTAAACTTGTCCTCCAGTTTATTCAGGCTTCTTTTCTAGGTCAAACAGACAACCTTATAGTTTTTAATAATAATATTCATTATCTTAATTTCAAATATCCCAGTGTCTTAACTGCACCTATTACCTTGCCAGTTCATCATCTCTGGTACCCAAACTAAGAGTCCTTCAAATGCATTGCTATATTAAATCCTTTGATCTCATCATCATGATTGTCAATCATTATAAGGATTCTCTTGCATATACTCTCAGCACATGGTGTTTTTCTCACTTTACCTACTTGACTCACTCAATGTCAACTTAGTTAATTTAAATGAAAGAAAAATGTTCCTATTTTTCAAGTTCATAAAAGAATGTAGAAGACAGTTTCAATTTTGTTTTAGCCTCAAGCCCAAAATAAGTAGCCACACTGAATCATTTTTTTTTTACCAGTCTCAAATCAATCACAGCTGTACTTCAGTATTTAAGATTTGGAAAGTCAGTCCCTAATCTTTACCCTGTTAGTTTGTTGCTAAATCTAATATTTCCCACATAACTCTTATTATTTTTCCATCTGTCCATCTACCTACTAAACTGCTTGGTTTGTTGTTTTATTTCACAGAGTTCTTTTAACTGGTATGTAATGATATTTGCCTTTGTTACAGATATATTGAATAGTGGTCTCTTCCCCTGATTCTACTCTCTGGCTGTTCCGAGGCTATATTTTTCTCACTCAATTGTACTTGGAGAAAAATACACAACTATGATAACCAGTCTCGGTTTAAATTTATGGTCACTAAACTTCAGTAAACCTTTTATGACATAGGAAAATAGACTTTTTTTTTTTTTTTTTTTTTAGTGATGGAAGTCTTCTTCTCAGACTACTATTTATATTTTCTCCTCTCAAACCTCCATGCTCCTTCCCAAGGAACTTGAGTTCTAGATCACTGAAAGATATTGAAGCAATCAGAAAACATTTTCCACAAACTTCTAGTATTCATCTTTGTCTGTGAGTAGCCTCCACCTTCTCTCCCATTTCCATGGGTGTTCCTAGGAAAGGCCAGTGCTTCTACTTGTGCAGTTGATCCCATGCCCTCTCACCTGCTGAAGAATTTCTCAGCCACTCTTCCTTTCTTCCCTAACTCTCCTGCTACAACAGTTTCTCCTTCTCTTTACTGTCCATTTGCATTAGCATACAAATATTTCAGAAAAAAAAAAAAAAACTACTCTCACGGTCACAGTTGAATCTCTACTGCTTCCTTACTTTTTCCCTTAGGTTTACAGCCAAATTCTTAAATGACACCCGGTACTGTGGCACACATCTATGATCCCAGCAGCTCAGGAGGCTGAGGCAGGAGGATGTTGAGTTTAAAGCCAGTCTCAGCAACAGTGAGACACTAAACAACTCAGTGAGACCCTGTCTCTAAAAAAAATACAAAATAGGGCTGGGGATGTGGATCAGTGGTCAAGTGCCCCTGAGTTCAATCCCTGCTAACCCCATCTCCTCCCCCAACAAAATTCTTGAATAAGGTATTTCCTCTTATGTCCCCATGATTTTCCTTCCATTTTCTATTGAATCTATTCCAATTCGATTTTTTTTCATCCTTGTGTTTTTGCTAAAACTGCTCTTTTCAAGGTCACCAGTGCCTTCTTCTCTACCTTGAGATTATTTCCTTCAGTTTAATAATTATTAACATTGTGCATGTGTGAAGTAATGTAGATGAACACTATGTATGTGTGAAATAATAATTCTTAACACCGTGTATTCATTTCTCAAGTGCATTTTAAACATTATGTGTTCAAAATTGAGCTCCTGATAGTTTCCCCTACCCTGCCTTTTAGGCAGCCTTCTTTATGTCAGTTAAAAGAAACTTTGCTGTGCTGGTCGCCCAAGCAAGTCATCCTGGTGTCACTCTGTAATCCTGCATTTTTCTTACTCCACTCATCTGATCATCAGAAAATCCCACAGGCTCTAACTTTAACACATATCTAGAGTCTGACCACTTCTCACTCCTGCCACGGGCACCATCGTGATCCAAGTGACCACTACAGCCTCTTGTCTGGATAGCTACTAATAGTCTCCTCACTTATCTTAGACCCTTGAACCCAGCAGACAACATGATCCAGTTAAATTGTCATTTAGGTTTTGTCATCTCTCCGCTCAAAACTCTTAGTGGTTTTTTATCTCACTCCAATGAAAGTCAAAGGCTCATAAGGCTTTAAACAATATGACTCTTATTACCTCTGGCTTCCTCTTCTTTACCCCTCCTTCACACCGCCCTTTGCTTTTTCTATTATTTCAGGTAAGTTCTTGGTGACTTTGTGTATAAGGTATTACTGTGATACACTTTATCCAAAAAAATCCACAGGATTAATGCTCCCAATTTCTTCATAAGTTTATTAAAAATAATCCTTTTGTCTAATGTTTCTCTTCACACTCCATCTAGAACTCCACTTTCTCCCCCAACATATTTCCTATCGCCATTCTTGAGTTCTCTCTTAATGTACTATATACTGTATCTTGTTTGCTGTCTCCCTCCCTAGGACAATTAAAAGAGTGCATTAAACCCAGTATATTTTCCATACATTTTGCAATAGATAATAATAGTGCTTCAGATTCATTGTAGTAATATTTATATTTTAATTGCTTATTTGTAAGGAGTATGAAGACACTCAGGAATTGATGTGTACTCTATCTCATGTTCTTTCTTAGAGTTATTTTCAGGAATGTCAAGTTATTTCTCTCAGACTCCAGGTGAACTGAACTCTCCCACAGAACAGTTCATTCCATGACGCGGACCACATTATCACAGTCTTCTAATCATCCAAATTAAACAGTTCCTACTATACACTACCTAATGCTGTTCTCCTCTTCCTATTAGAAGAAAATAGGGTTGTGAGAAGTTTTATGAATGAATAATGGAATTCTAAAGGTAAAGTATATGTTTAATATGCATGTAAAATTCAGCTTTTTAGTGGTTTTATTATTTTGTAATTGCTTTTTTAGGTATTTTTTCTTCTCCTCTCCAGCTTCCATTGTAGAAGTTCTATTTCATAATGGGCTACTGATCAGACCTGTTATTCTAATGGCAGAATCCCAAAGGAAAACATGTTTCAGATGTAAAGTATTCCCCTTAGATTCCCTGGCGGTCATGGAAAGCAGGCGAAATTCTTGATGTATGAAGTCACTGTCACCATTGTCAAAGCACTGTAGTGTGGGAAATGAACCACAACCAAAATCAAAGGGTGTTTCTTCCAAGGCACTGAATATTAGTGCACAAACAACAATTTTTTTCATTAAAGTATAAAATATTTCAGATGCATCTTAATGTTTAAATGCCCAGAGAAAACATCTAAGCTTAGGTGCCTGAGTGGCAAATTTTGGGCACAATTCTATATAACAGCATATGAGAAATTAAAAGCTCTCCCTCAAAGTGCCCAGCCTTAATTTATTCTTGGAAATATAAAATTCTCTACACTCCAACTTCGGTTTCATAGTAAAAGGCACCGTAAATGTCGTTCTCTGTCCTTTGCTTTAAAGAATTAATTTTAAGGTATGCATATTTTTTTCCTTAAGGGTTTCTTAAGCCCAAATTAAATCACCAAAAGCCTCAATAAAGTAACATTAAAGTTGAACTGAGTTCCACAAGAGCAAGACAATTTGGAAGTAGGTTAAAATTCCTTTCTTGCTCTTCAACCTTAAATCAGACTGCAGTGTTAAGGTATTGTAATGATCTAAGACGGTGTGTCATCTTTCATGCCAAGTAGCATATGTTACAATCCCTGAATTAGAGAACAGCTATTCCCCCAAATTATTATTTTAACTACATAGTCATTCTCAGTTTAGATTTAGGTCAGGCACCAAAAGTTGCTCTATAATCTCAGAAATGAATATCATAACCCTCAGCTCAAAGCATAATCGCCAAAGCCTCATCCAGAAATGTGGTTTAGGGCCCACAGAAAATTAAAAAAAGATTTTGACTATTGCCTAATATGGGGAAATGAATGTGTTTATCTTTATAAGTAGCACTTGAATATGAGTGGCTCAAATGTGGCAAAACAGCCACACATAGTCCCAATGTAAGTTGCAAAATCAAACATTCAGGCATGAAAAGTCTTTTCCTTAAGTTGTTTTCAAGCTTCATCCTTTTTTCTGCAATAACTAAAGCAAAGCTACAGTAGCTGCAGCCATTTGCATCTGAGGAAGAGATGTTTTGCCTTGGTGATATAGTTAATGAGTCTAAAAATATTCAGTATAATAATTCTGTCAAAGCCCCCACAGTCTCCTCAATGAGCGGAAGCCTGCAGGATTCCAATGGGGAGCCGAGTAATGAGCTCTCAGCATTCGCTCCCACACCGTCCAGGCGAAATATACTCGGGCCTCTACGGTTCCACATCATTAGCAACATGAAACAAAGACACATGCTTGACTTTAATAAGCGACCAAAGTTGCTGGCTTACTAGTCTGTTACTGCACGTAAACTCTGTTTCAGTATTTCAAAACAGATTCTTGCAAGGGGAAAGCAGGGAGGGCTTTGGCAAACAGAGTTGGGTTTAATTTAATGTGGCAAATGATTGAACAGAATGGGGGGAGAAAGGGACACAGGAAGTGATGAGTTTCTGACACCAAGTCTCCCGGGCTCACTGCAGACTACAGTCTCTCTGTTGGAGATGATGGTTACGGTGGGCTGTAGTGATCAGGCTTATAGGCATCTGTGACTGAGTTTTAGTTGATATTCTTACAAGACAGGAAGTGAACAAGCTTATTTCCCACTGGGAAAGGTTCAGACATGATTAACTTGGGCATGACCAAATAGGTCAATAATATGACAATGAATTTCTATCACAATAATTAAGTGGGAAAATTTGTGTGATTTGTTCTTCTTGTTTTGCACATACCAATAATGCATTAGCATGGATTCATTTAGTTTCTTTCATTAGGTGAAATCATACAGCTACAATTTAAGATAGTGAAGGCTCAATTTGAATACTTAAAAGTTGTTTCTGCAAGACAACATTACATTCTCTTTCTGTATTTTATTTTTAGCACAGGATTTTGCACACTAGCATTGAAGAAGTGATCTGAAATCTGTTGCTACATGCATACTAATTGCTTCAAGGGTGATACTCTCATCTAATTTCAGGTCTTACTGATATCAATCACCAGGAGAAAGGAAGAATTATTGCAGAGAATGAAGTAGGTAAAAATAAATGCATCATCTTGGGATATTAGGATTCAATATATTTTACCTGCCCACGATTTGTCAGTTATTAAAATGTTCCAACCTTTCCTCAAATAAAAAGTTCTTGCGTATAATTTCCCAATCTTTACATGGAAAGAGAACCCAGAAATCATAAAATCTATTAGTTCAGTCCATGCAGTGGTTTGTTTTAGAGTGCTTTCTCAAAAATTCTTTTTCTAACATCAATTTAAAAGGAGAGAAACTACCTTCTGGCTCTACACAATAGAACCTTGGATATAAATGTACAGGTTTCTGTTGTCTTCTTTTAAATGTCATTGTCTTGGTTTTTGTCTATGATCAAGATATTTTTGATCAACTTTCTTTCATCTGATAAATTTCCCCATCATAATGAAAACTACACCTTTTCTAACAATGTCTTTAGCAGATAGAAGACAAAAGTGGCCGAGTCTAGTAGCAGTCCAATGGGAATATCAAAGATGATATTAAAACCATTCAGCAGTTTTCTTTGATTATGATTACGTTACTGTTCTGCCCACAAAAACACCATGAGATAGTTCTACACTTTGCAAAAATCAATAAATGCTCTGAAGGCAACTAGAGTAAGTGTGTAAGGAAATGAGGCAAAATTTGGCATAAATTTCTGTTCGTGAATTCATATTACATTTCAGGGAAGAGATTGTTCTTTCATGTGTTTTCACCAGAAATCTCCTAAATAAACCAATCTAAAATACTTTCTGAGGTTTAGTTTCACTGTTAATAAGCTTTAGTTTCTTTTCTTTTTGAAAAACGGAATGAATTTCCCAACTGCAGTTTTCTGGTATTTCTTCCTCCTACTTCATGGTTTCTCATCAGTAGCTAACATGGGTCCTTTATCTCATGGACATATTCGTTTAGGAATCTGAAATGCTTTTCTGGGTCTGGATCCTGCCAGTCTTCTCATGAAGGCTCTTATTAATACTCTTTCCAAAATTGAAGACCTTAGAAGATGGAAAGAGCTCCCATGTTCTTGGATAGGTAGTATTGATATTGTCAAAATGGCCATATTATAAAAAGCACTACACAGATTTAATGCAGTACCTATTAAAATCCCAATAGAAATAGAAAAAGTGTTCATGAAATTTATTCAAACAAAAAATAATCCAATTTTTTAAATTAAGCAAAAGTGTGAGAATGATGTGTAACTAGAGAGTATCAATAAGAAAATAGAAATTAGAAAAACCAGATAAAAATTTTGCAGTTGAAAGCACAATGACTGAAATGAAAAATTCTCTAGAAGGGTTCAACAACAAATCTGAGCTGGCAGAATCAATAAATATGAAAATAGGCACATTGAGATTATCCAGTCTGAATAACAGATATAAAAAAGAATGAAGAAAATGAACAGAGCCCCCGAGAGTTGTGGGAAACCATGAAACATATCAATGCATGGGTCATAGGAGCCACAGAATAAAAACAGAGTCAGAAATGAGTAGAAGGACTATTTGAAGAAAGCTTGGAAAAGATTTCCAAATTTTGGAAAAACCTGAATCTGCATTTCCAAGAAGCTTGGCAAACTTCAAACAGGATAAACTCAAATCTCCATACTTGAGCACATCATAGTCAATTTTCTGACAAACAAAAATGAAGAGAGGGACTTTTTAAAAGGTGAGAAAAGTGACTTATCACATATAAGGGATCATCAAAAATATTGACACTTTTCATAAGAAACCATGGAGGTCAGAAAGATGACATATACAAAGCTCAAAAGAAGACTGTCAACTAAAAATTTTGTGTCCAGTAAATCTGTCCTTCAAAAATGAGAAAGTGAGGGTATTCCAAGATTAAAAATGGATTCTTTTTGCTTATAGACTTACTCTGAAGATTAATCTTCAGACTGAAATGAAAGAATATACACAGTAATTCAAATCTAACTAAGAAACAGAAAATCAGTAAAAGTAACTACATAAATACAAATTGACATAAAATATTTTTGTTGTAACTTCACGAGTTTAAAAGACATCTACATAAATAAATATTGTTGCATTGGTAAACTTACAATGCAGAGAAATGTCATTTTTATGACAACAAGCACCAAACAGGGAAGAAGAGCAAGTTTTATTGGAGTAAAGTTTTTCCATACTATCGAAATAAAGTATATATCACAACAACTAGTTTCTGACTTACACTGCAATGCACAAAAATATTAATTGTAATCTCCAGGGTGGCAATAAAGATAATAACCTAAATATATTAAAGAAAAAACAAAGGAATTAAAATGACATACTAGAAAATATCTATTATGAAAAGGATGTATTAATAGAACAGAGAAACAACAACAAAAAGACACAAAACATTTAGAATAACTCTAGGAGCAGGAAAGATGTAGGAAAAGCATTTGACATAACCAACATTCCTTATTTGAAAAAAAAAATCACTCGGTACAATGAGAACAGACAGTAACATTCTTCATTTAGTAAAGATCATCACACACACACACACACACACACACACACACACACACATCATTTAACTTGAAGAATGAATGAACATTACCTCTTATGGTCAGTAAAAAGATCAGGATGTCTATGTATACATTTAACAGTGTACTGTCAATTTCACATGTGGAAATTAGGCCAGAAAAAAATAGGGGGGAATTTTGTCTGTAAAGAAATAAATCAGAACTGTTCCTATTTTCACATGTCAAATGACATGCTCTCATACATAAGAAATATGTAAAAAAAAACATTAGAACCAATGAAAAAGTTCTGTAAAGATGAAGAATACAGGATCTATAAACCAAAATCAATCATGTTTTTATATATTGTCAATGAACAATCCAAAATGCTATTAAGAAAAATTCAAATAAAATAATCTGAAAAAGAATAATAATATAATTTGAAGTAAATTTCACAAGTAATATACAAAATGTGTACTCTAAATATATGATCACTGTTGAAAGTACTTCAAGAAGACTTAGTAAGGGGAAAGACATCTCGTGTTCATGAATCAGAAAACTTAATATTGTTAAGACATTAAAACTCCCAAGTTAATTTATAGGTTAAACACAGTCCTTGTTAAAAAGTCATGCGGCCTATTTTTTTTTGTAAGAGACCAATAAACTGACCATAAAATTCACGTGGAAATGCATAGGATTTAGAAGAACCAAAGGAATCTTGCAAAAGCACCGAACTGGAAGACTCATATGTCTTGATTTCAAAAGTCAGTACAAAGTTATAGTAATCAAGAGAGAGTCGTACTGATGTAAAGACAGACACACAGAAGAATAGAACAGAACTAAGTTTTTTTTTCTTTTAAAAAACCTTACATAAATGGTCAATTGACATTAGTCCAAAGTGCCAGAACAAATTCAATGGGGGAAAAATAGTTTGATCAACAAATGTTGGAATAACTGGATATGGATATACAAAAGAATGAAGTTCATATATCATCTTCAGACATGAAAAGGAAAATGACTCAAAATACAGAACTAAATAAGAGAGTTAGAACCATTATACTCTTGGAAGAAAATCTATATGACTTTGGATAAGTCAAAGATTTCTTAAGATACAACATCAAAAGCAGGAACCACAAAAGGAAAATATCTCAGCTTACTCAAAATTTAAAAAAAAAATTGTTCAAAAGATAATTAAGATACTGGAAAGACAATCAACAGATTTGAAGTAACTATTTGAAAAGCATGTATCTGATGACAGAACTTGTGGCTAGAATATATGAGGAACTCTTACAAATCAATAAGAATGCAAATAACCCAACTTAAACATGGGCAAAGGATTTGAATATAGATGTCTCTCCAAACAAAATGTATAAATTGATAATAAGCACATGAGACGCTTACATATTCATTTGAGAAATTAAAGCAAAAGGGAATAACACTTCACTTTCACTATTATGGTTACCAAATAGTGACAAACAAAATAAAATATGCTGATAGGGATGTGGAGAAAGAACTTTCATACATCGTTTCTGAGTTTATAAAATGACACAGCCACTTAGGTTTTTCTCGAAGCTCCTTAAAATGAAAAACATACAGTTACTATGTGACCCAGCAATACTACTCCTAGATGTATAACCAACAGATATGAAAAATATAACCATGCATAAACTCATACACAAATGTTCTTAGCAGAAATATTTTAAATATCCTAAAGGGGAAGAGCACAAATGCCTATCAAGTGACAAATAAGTACAACATTTTATATTTATACCATGAAATAGTATTCAGTAATCAAAAGGCTAAAGGACAGCCAGACTATTATGAACCCTAAAAACGTTATTCTTGATGAAAAAAATAAGTTACCAAAGCTACATGTGGTTGATTCTGTTTATGAATATCCTGGAATATCTGCCTAAATTGTCCCCATGGGTTCAAAATTAAAAAAAAAATTCATAGAGACAAAAAATACATTGATAATTACAGAGACTAGACATAGGAGAGAAGGTGGTTCCACTGCTAATGAGTACTGGCTTTCTTTTTGGAGTGATGACAGGTTCAAAATTAGTGGTTATTGTTGCACAGCTCTGTCAATACATAAAAACATAGAATCATACTCTTTAAGTGAATTTTATGTTATGTGAACTATATCTCAAGAAAGTTATTAAAAGTCCATGTCTGCAAAATAAGTAACTAGAGGTGCTATGATACCACATTCTTGGTTTTATATTTTAATGCCAATAAAGTATCTTGTTCAAACATATATAGGACCTTCAGAGAATCCTTAAGAAACTCTCATGATAGGAATTTTCAATACTTTGTTATTATTTATTTAATTATCTGCTTTCTTCTACTCAAATGAGTTGAGGGCAGAAACCATCCATCTTGCTTCCATGATGCCTGGACATAGGCATTTACCAAGTATATATTTTTTTTTCCTGAGTAAATGAGTGTGTGAATGAGTGGACAGAAGCTGACATAGCAGAGGGTTAGTGGTGTATGTAGATTTAAGCCAATAAAAGGCAGGAATACAGTATAGTTAATCTATGTAGCAAATGGATCATTAAAAGACCCATTCTTAACATTTTTATATGCATTTTTCTGATCTGGTAACATCATGTCAGGTTGCCATATATTGAACTCACTTAAAGAACAGCTTTCTCTTTTCTTGTCATACCTTCTTTAAGTCATACACAATCACTAATTTAGTTTTCTGATGAGCTTGTAATTGGAGCACAACCAACCTTACAATCGGGTCCCCATAACAGGAGATGTACTGCTTCTCAACTTTTACACAAGGCATATTTTCCTAACATTAATTAATAAGTGAAAAAAAATATTGAGTATCTATGCTGTCAGATGCTGTGACAGGTGCCTTATTTGTATCATTTTAAGTAAGTATCTCAGTAACTCTATGAACTATCATTCTTCCTATATTACAATAAAGGAAACTGAGTTTCAAGGGTGATTTAAGCTCCCTGGTGTTATAAAGCATATAAAACCAAAGACATGTTTCTAACTCTTCTGAGTTACATCAGAAGTCATGAAGTTTCTTTTAATAACATAATTTGAGGGTAAATATTAGTCGTAATACATCTGAACACCATCAACTGGTGAATAGGTACCTGAGAATTCTAAAACCTGTTAATTTCCTGATGCTCTTAACTGAAAGATCTCATAGTTGATATTTATGTTTCCAATTCACTGTTCCTGGAAGTTGTATTACTTTCTATTAAAAAAACTTATAGTGATATAAGGAAACAGAAACATTTTTATAGCATTCTCTGATAACAAGGGATTTTGTAAAAAGTATCTAGTCAATATGTAGAAATTATTGAGATTCATACATCACTTTTCTAGTTCACTAAGGTAGTATTACTTGTGAATACTAAGAATAATGCACACCCCTTAAGTACAGAAAAGGTTTGTGTTAATAACATCCATGCTTCAATTTTGCTCTTGTTTTTAAAATCTACAATGATTCTGCATGTATATGGTGAATCTAATTTCTTTTAAGTAATCATTGAACACAATGGGATCTTAACTGTTGGGAATGTTTCCAATTTTATAAATCAGACAGTATTTAACATTGGAGTCACATACTGAATCTCTCCACTATTACAACACTGTTGTGGTATAGCTGTAAAAATTAAACCCAACTCATTTCTACCCACAGAGTGCCCAACAACAATGATTTTTCCGATTTCCTAGTTTAAGCATCTCTAAGTTAACCCATTTCAAGGCATTTAGGGTTGACTTTACTAGGTATATTCTTGAAACCGCAGAATAAACTACTACTATTTTGAAATGTTGTGTCTCTCAGTGTCAAGTGACCTCAGCATACTATGCATATCATAAGAAGAAATGGGATATGATCCATGCATGCATGTATGAAGAAATGGGAATTAAAAATATGTTTTTGAGGATCTACTGCAAAACAAGCAATGTAGGAATGATTTGATCATTTTTCACAAAGGATTCCAAGACTGCTGGTGTCACAAAAGCCACTATAATAAAGCCACTGCCACCTGGAGGCTCAGAAACAGCAACAATTATTCAATATGTTCAATTCAGAGGTTTACTAATTGAAGTGACATAATGAAGAATACAACTCAGAATTAGGCACTGCTAAATAGGAGAGTGACACTGGCAGAAGGATCACTTGAAACACTTGGAAATCTTGCACACATTCATGGAGGTGGACCTTCTGTACAGCTAGAAATTGTCGAGTGACAAGATTGTTTCACATCTGTTTAAAATCTTTCTCTGCAACTTTTTTTGTACATTTTTGGTCTCTTCGCTACTGGCACTTTTGACTCCATGTATAAATATTTTAAGACTATACCTATTTTTTTAAAAAAAATAATCAAACCTCCTTTCTTGATCATTGGTGTTTTCCCTTTTTTTTTCTTTAAAGAGAGAGGGGGGGGGAGAGAAAGAATTTTAATATTTATTCTTCTGTTTTCGGCGGACACAACATCTTTGTTTGTATGTGGTGCTGAGGATCGAACCCGGGCCGCACGCATGGCAAGCGAGCGCGCTACTGCCTGAGCCACATCCCCAGCCCTGGTGTTTTCCTTTTTTAATCCAGAATTCAAAGTACACCTCAGTTCTGACTTAACCTCCCACAACCTCAGTGGTTCTCATGAAAATTCCTCATGACCTTGGCACTTCACATTTGAAGCTTTCAAGTGTCCACTGATATCCTAATTTTCCTCTACTTTATTATTTTGATAAACACGACTTCCTTGTATTTTTCTGGTCTTTTAATAGTGACTTTCTCCCAGCCTGCTCAACTAGGTCTCCTTTCTGTATTCACACACACATACACACAATGTGTATATATGTGTATGTGTGTGTGTATGAAAAATAAATATTTTATTTATATAAATGTTCTAAAAGTCAAAGTTATATAATTCTCTTTTAATTTTAAAATTAAAACATGGTCAATTTGGAAAGCTTGGGATACAAATATATTACAAAAACACATAAAAATCAAAGAAACGTATTACTGCTTAATTGTTCCTTGGTATGTCTTTCTGCTGTTCATATAGAAAAAGAGATATGGGCATATTGTATTGGTCATTTGCTTTTTGCTGTAGACCCTTTCGTCTTTTCTGCTCTTTGGTTTGTACTAAGGAGGGCTGAGCCTAAAAACAACATTACCCATGTGCTGACACCCACAGAAAGGAAAAGATTAAAAGAGAGAATCTTAGAAGATTAGGAAGAAGTAAAAGAATATGCTAAGCAAAACATAGGTTGATAGCATATGCGTTCATTACTTCTTGAGTTTCCTAGACTACACAGTTGTTCCTTGGTGTCTGCAGGGGATTGATGTCAGGTTGCTCACACTACCATGTTCCATACAGGTAACAAAATCAGTGGTTGCTGAAGTCCCTTATATACAGTGGCATGGTATTTACATATAATATATGTACATCCTCCAAAATACTTTAAATCATGTCTAGATTACTATAATACCTCATATATTGTAAATGCTATGTAAACAGTTGTTAACTGTATTGTTTAGGGAATGATAGCAAGAAGAAACATCTGTACATGTTAAGTATAGATGCAAATTTCCCTTTTGAATATTTTTGATTTCACAGTTAATTGAAGATGCAAATGTGGAGGGCCAATTGTATCATAAAATGTCAACAAAATTATGTGGGTATCAAAATAAGATCAAATTTAATTTTATTTTTAAAAATTTCAATAGAGATTAAATACATATTTTATTTCAGTTAAGTATACTAAGAAGATATACCAATTCTAATTAAGTAGGCACCCAATAACATATCATCATATAATCATGTAGTAGATATTAAAAGAATCTGACGAAATTCCAAAGACTGAAGGAAATCAGTTTGTTCTCTGATCTCAATGAAATAAAGCCAGAAATCATCAACAGAAAGATAACTAGAATAATGATATGCAAATATTTTAAAGATAGGTAACAGATTTCCAAAACAAAGACACACTAAAAATACTAGTCAGAAAAGAAATCTCAAATTGGAAAACATGTAGAAATGAATGTTAATGAAAACATATGAAATCTAAACTTATACTATAGAGTCAAATCATTCTTAGGCAAATTCAGAGCTTCGAAGTTGGAGAATCAATATTCTAAATTCCTATTTAAAGAATGTAGTGAAAGAATAACAAACTAATTTCAAAAAGATAGAAGAAAGAAGATAAAGCTAGGAATAGAAATAGATTTTAAAAACATTACCAAAGAGAGTGTCAGCAAAGCCAAATGTTCATTCTTGAAAGAGATAATAAAGCAAAACAAACTAGGCAACTCTTCAAGACAAACCAGCAAAAGAAAGCCAAACCATCAAGGATAGAAAAGGTGGCTCTGAATCCAGTGTAAAAAAGTAATAAGAATATTGTAAAAAAGCAATGAGCTATTATAAATAAATTCACAATAAATTTCAAATTTTCAATGAAATGGATAACTTCTTTTAAAAACTACAACTTGATCTGTACTGAACTGCTTTCCACAGTGGCTGTATCATCTTACGTTCCAACCAGGAATGTCTAAAAGCCTCCAAGTTTTCCACATCTTTGCCAATAATTACGTGTGTGCATGCACGCTATTAGGGGTTATGAAGAGTATCTCAGTATGGTTTTGATTATCATTTTTCTGATGGTTAATGATATTGAGTAACATTTTGTGTTTTTTTAAAGTCCTTTTTTAGAGCACTTAAAAGTCATAGCAAAATTGAAAAGAAGGTACAAGAGATTTCCCACACATGCATAGCCTCCCCTAATATCAACACCCCCCATTAGAGTGGCACATTTGTTAAAATTCATGAGCCCACATGATGATGAACACATCAAAATCACCCAGAGTCCAACCATTTACATTAGGGTTCACTTTTGATACTATGAATTTGGATGAATGCAGAATGACATGTATCCACCCTAATAGTGTCACATAGAGTATTTTCACTGCCTTAAAATTTTCTATGGGTCTGAATCTTAATTAAAGGAAAGTGTTAAGTATTGATCTGGAAAGGGGTACTTAACTGGGTGTTGGTATCTTTTCGTGATGACTAGAGGGGGCAGCTCTTGCTAGTTTACTTGGAACAGAGGGGATAATACTTGCATTTTTGTCAAATGTCCACTAAACTTGTGTTTTGGCAAAAATCTAGCACATAAGTCCACCATTTTAGTATCATATACTTTCAATCTCCTCACAATCTTCTGTTCACTACCTGTTCATCACTCCACAGCTTTCCCCCCCTTGGAAACCACTGACAATTTTTCACTGTCTTCACAGCTTTGCTTTTGTGAGATGTCATATATTTAGAATAATGCAGTGTGATGTTTTCATATTGGTTTGTTTTACTTAGTAGCGTGTATTTATGGATACTCCAAGTCTTTTCACGGCTTGATAGCTCATTTCTTTTTAGTGCTGAATAATATTCCATTGTGTAGCTACGTTGCCATTTATTTATACATTCACCCACTCAATGGCATCTTGATTCCCTCTAAGTTTTGGCAATTATGAATAAGGCTGCAAGATGCAAACATCTGTATGCAGATTTTTGTTGGATATGTTCTCAACTTTTGGGGGGTAAATGCCAAGGAGTATGACTGCGGGATCATACGGGAAGAATATGTTTAGTTTTCTAAGAAAATGATTAACTGCTTTCCAGAGTGATTATACCACTCTGCATTTCACCAGTAAGGAATGAGAGTACCTGTTATTATATATCCTTATCCACATCTAACATTGTCAGTGTTCTAGATTTGGGCCATACTAATCATAGATATTTTGTGGTGCTGTCTCCTTGTTTTAATTGGCCTTTCCCTGACAACATATGACGTTGAACATCTTTGTATAGGATTATTTGCCCTCTGGATATCTGCTTTGGTGAGATGTTTGTTAAGGTTTTTGGCCCATTTTTAATTCTGTTTATATTCCTATTGCTGAGTGTTGAGACATCTTTGTATATGTGGGGTAACAGTCCTTTGTCAGGTGTGTCTTTTGCAAATAGGTTCTCCTATGTCTGTAGCTTATCTTCTTATTCTCTTGACAGTATCTTTCACAGGACAGATGTTTCCAATTTAAATAAAGTCCGGTTTATCAGATTTTTTATGGATTATGACTTTGGTGTTGTATCTAAAAAGCAATCTCCATACCCAAGGTTATATAGGACTTCTTCTGGTATCTTCTAGGAATTTGGTAGTTTTGAAATAATTTTTGTGAAGAGGTGTAATGTTTATGCCTAGACTGATTTTTTTTGCATGCTTTTCCATTTGTTGAAAATACTCTTTTCTCCTTTGTATTGCCTTTGCTGTTTTGTAAAAGTTCAACTAACTACTCCTATGTGGGCCATTCATGGGCTCTTTATAATGTTCCATTGATTTATTTATATATTTTTTTCCACTAATACCAAATTGTCTTGATTACTGTAGCTTTACAAAAAGTCTTAATATTGGGTAGTGTTAGTCTTCCAATGTTGTTCTCATGTCAATTATTCTAAGTCTTTCACCTCTCCTCATAACCTTCAGAATCAGTTTGTTTATATCCACAACATATATTGCTAGCATTCTGATTGGGATTGAGAGCTGGGATTACAATGAACTTACAGATCAAGTTGAGAACAAGTGACATCTTAAAAATATTGTGTCTTCCAATTCATGAACATGGAATATCTCTCCATTTATTTATTTTTTTGATTTTTTTTCTTCAGAGGTTTCCTCACATCTTACACATATTTGTTAGATTTATACTGAGATGTCTTTTTGGTGTTTATGTAATGGTATTATGTTTTTAATTTTCAAATTCTATCTATTCATTGCTGGTTTATAGAACAGTGATTGACTTTTGTATATACCTTTTATTATGCAACCTTGTTATACTTATTATTTCCAAGTGTGTCTTTGTAGATTCTTTTATATTTTCTATGTATATAGTAATGTTATTTGCAAATTAAGACAGCTTTCTTTCTTTCTTCCTAACAAGTACATATTTTTGTTATATTAGCTAGTCATCTAATATGTTGAAAATTAGTGGTGAGAAAGAACATCTTTACTTTATATAAACTTCTAGTTTCCCCAATTTAAGCATGATGTTAGCTGAAGGATTTCTGTAGGTATTATTTATCAAATTGGGGAAGTTTTAACATTCCATATGCTTATTGTATATTTTCATATACTTTTGGAGAAATGTCTACTCAAGTTCTTTTCCCACTTTTAGTTGGGTTGTCCTTTTATTATTACTTATAAGTGCCTTGCATTCTGGTTAATAGTCCCTTATTAGATAAATTATTTTCAAAAGTTTTCTTCCATTCTATATGTTGTTTCTTCTCTTTCTTGTTTTTCATTCAGACATAAAATTTATAATTTTGAAGAAGTCCAACTTGTCTCTACTTTCTCTTGCAGATGTACTTCTTTTGGTGTCATATCTAGGAAATATTTGTCTACTTCAGATCATAATGTTTTATTCCTACATTTTTTAAGAGTTTTAGTTTTACATCTTATACTTAGGTTTATAATTAATTTTGAGTTACTTTGCATGTAATTTGAGGAAGAAATCTTTTTTATGTGGATATAGAATTGTCTCAGTACTACTTGTTCAGAAAAAAAAATGAATAACTGTCTTTCTGTATTGAATTGTCTTGGCAGTATTGTTGACAATCAGTTGACCATGAATGTAAGCTGTTTATTTACAGACTCTAAATTCAATTCCATTGATCTATTTGTTCATCCTTATGTCCATCCTTATCACAAAATCTTGACTGTATAGTTTGGGGGTGAGTTTTAAAATCAGAAAGTGAATTCTTCATATCTCTCTCTCTTTCTCTCTCTCTCTCTCTCTCTCTCTCTCTCTCTCTCTCTCTATCTCTCCTTACTTAACTCCTTTTCTCTCAATCTGACTCTCTCTTTTAAACAAACTTTGGCTATTCTGGATCCCTTGTATTTTCATATGAGCTTGTCAATTCCTGGGGGTGGTAACTAAAAACTAACTAGCGTTTTTTTATAGGGTTTGGTTGAATTTGTAGATCAATTTAGGGATCCAGTTTAACAATGTCCACAACAACTTATCCATGAATATGGAACGTTTTTGTATTTATTTCTTAGGTGTTCTTTACCTTATGTTGACTTAAGAATATTAATTTTAGATTTATTTTTAAATGATTACTTAGTATTTTATTCTCTTTGATGCTATACTGAGGGGGTTATGATCTCGATTTCATTTTCAGATATTTATTGATAGAGTATTAAAATACAATTGATTTTTGTTTAAAGATACAATTATTTGTGCTAATTGATCTTGCACCCTGCTGAACTTGTTTACTAATTATAAATTTTTAGTGGATTCCGTATGGTTCTCTATATAAAATCACATCATCTGCAAATATAGTTTCAAATGTGAATGCTTTTTATTTTAATTTCTTGTCTAACTATCCTAGTTTATAGTTGCAGTACAATGTTGAAAATAAAAGAAGTGAAAATAGACATCACATTCTCATTCTTGATCCCAGGGATAAAATGATTAGTCTTTCATTCCTAAATTATAGATTTTTTAAAGATGCTTTTTATCAGGTTAGAAGTTTCTCTTCTATTTTAGTTCACTGAATATTTTTGTGAAATGGAATTTGCTTTTGTCAAATGCTTTTATTGTGTCTACTGAGATGATCATATTGTTTTCATCCTTTATTCTATTGATGTAGTGTATTATACTCATTTATATCCAGATCTTCAACTGACTTTGAACTTCTAAGATAAATCTCATTTGATCACAATGTATATAATTCCTTTACATATTGTTGGATTTAGTTTGCAAGTGTTTTGCTAAAGAATTTTAAATCTAACTTTTTATAGCTTAGTGGTCTGTGGTTTTCTTTTTTATTATCAAGCAATGTTTTCTCATAGAATGCATTAGAAAGTATCCCTTGCTCCTCTAATTTTGGGGTGAATTTCTGAAGAAACAATGTTAATTCATCTTTCAACTTATGGTAGAATTAACTGGTGAAGTCATCTGAGCTTGGGCTTTTCTTTGTGATAGTTTTTTTTTTATTACTCATTCAATATAATTACTTGTAATAAATATTTTCAGATTTTCTAAGTTTTTCTTGGGTTAGTTTTGCTAGGTTGTGCCTTTTAAAGAAAATGTGATATATATGTATACATATAAATATGTACACTTATATATATTATTTTATCTAAGTTATCTACTTTTTGGGCATTCAATTAATACAACTCCTCTAGAGTTCTTTATATTTTTCTAAGCTTCATAGTAATGCCCTATCCTTTTCTCTTTATTTTAGTAATAACTCTTCTCTCTTTTTTTTATCACTTGATCTAGTTAAAGTTTTCTTGATTTGGTTGGTCTCTTCTGGAACCCAACTTTTGATTTCACTTTTTTCCTGTTATTTTCCTATTCTCTTCCTCATTAACCTATGCTTTAATCTTTATTATTTCCACCATTTGACCCAGTTATCCCACTCCTCAGCGTATACCCAAAGGACTTAAAATCAGCACACTAGAGTGATGTGGCCACATCAATGTTCATAGCAGCCCAATTCACAATAGCTAAGCTATGTAATCAATCTGAAACAGTTGAATGGATAAAGAAAACGTGGTATATATACACAATGGAAGAATTAAATTATGACATTTGCTGGTAAATGAATGGAACTATCATGCAAAGTGAAATAAGCCACTCCTAAAAAACCAAAGACCAAATGTTCTCTATGTTATGTGGGTGCTGACTCACAATAAGCCAGCAAGGGGAGGGAAGAATAGAAGTTCATTGGATTAGACAAAGAGGAATGAAGGGAAGGGCGGGGAGGATGGGAATAGGAAAGACAGTAGAATGAATCATTAACTCTCCTATATTCATGTATGAATACACAATCAGTGTAACTCCACATCATGTAAAACCACAAAAATAGGAAGTTATAGTTCATGTATGTAACATATGTCAAAATACAGTCTATTGTCATATATAATTAAAATTTTAAAAAAATTAAAATAATGAGTGGAAAAAGAAAATGTGATATATATGTATACATATAAATATGTACTTTTATATATTCTATTAGTTTTATGTATTCACATGTTATCTACATACATTTAGTTTTGTTATTTTTTCAACCATAAAAATGAAGTAAATCCTGCCATTGTAAGAGCATGAGTGGATCTTGAAGAAATATGAAATAAAATCAGCCAGACACAGAGAGACAAATGCTATAAGATTTCACTTATATGTGGAACCAAAAAAAAAAAAAAAATTGAACTCAGAAGCAGAGAGATGAAAAGTGGTTATTAGGGGCTGAGGGGTGGGAGAAATGGGAGAGATTGGTCAAAGCGTATAAATTTAAGTTCTAAGATGAAGAAGTTCTGGAATTTAATGGGCATCGTGGTTATTGATATAGATGTTATTAATTTGGTTGTGTAATCATTACCCGATGCATACAGATGATTGTGCATATACAGTAATTTTCAATTTGATATTTTGAAAAAGAATTAGGCTTGAGCCAGAATTTTAAAGAAAAATAAATGCAGGGCTTTGAAAAAGCTTATGTTCTGACATTTTTGTAGGTGGATTAAAAATTTTAAATTTCAAAGGTTCTCTGAACTTCATTTTGTAGCAGCAGTACAGCTAGAATGGAGATTTTGAGAATCTTTACATGCCCTAGAGATCTACTTCTTGAATAAACAGTTATGTGGTATTTTGTAATTATTTCCCAAGTCACTGAACTTCACTCCAATTTGAAACAGGCACAAGAATGACAAATACAGTAGAATTGGCCTAAACTATTCAAGTATCTTAAAAGGACACAGAGAGTGTTTTTCATGATTTTTATATAATTGACATTTATTAGAAGTAGTAATATGTAGGTTACATGTAAATTAACATGAAGAAAATATATTTTATTGAAAAACGACTTGCCATTCCCTTTTTGCTTTATTTAAAAATCTTTTTTTTATTAATATAGCCATTGGATATTTACTATATATCAGTTATTTGCCAGACTTGATGCTGATCTCAGAGTATAAAATGCGGCCACACATGGTGTTACCTTAAGAAAATCAATACCTACATAACACATAGCTATAAGAGCCCCAGAGGCTCTGTGTGTGTGTGTGTGTGTGTATGTGTGTGTGTGTGTATGTTTGTGTGTGTGTATGTGTTTCACAGGAAGAGAAGGAGCCAAGAAAAGCTTTCTGAAGAAGATAATATTGTTAATAAGGTTCAAGTTTGAGTGGGAGTATAGACAACTGATTGGGAAAGATGCAACCAGAAGTCTAGCGTAGGAGTCAGCCTGGTATACAAAGAAAAATACACACAGTTCAAAATAACTCTGGAATGGAAAGCATAAAGATGGGCGACCATGGTTCAAATCAAGGATGAGAATCTGGCAGGGCTCAGATTGTTGAGAGAGTATGGATTTTGGAGAGCTATTGAAGAGTTTTGCATAGCTGCAAAGAAAAGGGTTTGGGGGGGGGGGGGAGGAAAGAGACTAGGCATTTGGAGACAAAACTGGAAGCTGTCCAGGTCAATCAGATGAAAAAAATCACAAGTGTATAAATAAAGACAATGATAATCGTGATGACTAAGAGAGGGAATATACTAAACACTTATTTAGGATGTCAATTCCAAGGACTTGAAATTGCTGATATTTATGTTTGGATGGAAGAAGAAGAGTCTGTGAAGAAGACTAAGAATAATGCTGGAGTGGTCAAGGTAAATGAGGAAGAAATAATTCTTCAGGAATCAAGAGGATGTCATTACAATGATACACAGCATTTTAACCTGCATCTATGACCATCAGACACTACTGAAAGGCCTTGCAAGTTCCTGATTGAAATGTGGGTCATGATTAATCAAAATAATTTCTTATTTTACGTACCAAAAGCTTGTATTGCTTTTTGAATGAGGCTGATAGTAGTGGATTCAGACATAATACTGATTATTGGAATGAGTATATATTTTTATTTAATCTCTTGAAAACACAAATGGTATAATAATATATTTCTCAGCAATATTCTTTCTATAATTATTTCCACAAAATTCAGAAAGCTAACTCAGAAATATTGCAGTTATTCAGGGCCTAATCTGACATGATGGAGATTTGGAACTACTACAGGTTCTCTGGTCTAATGCCTGAGTCATTATTCACTTTGGGTTGAGTTTCGTGCAGGGTGACAGGAGTTTAATTTCATTTTGCTACATATACATACAAACTGGAACAAGACAAGGATGCCCTCTTTCTCCATTCTTATTTAACATTCTCCTTGAAACTCTAGGCAGTGCAATTATTAGCAGAAAGAAATTAAAGAAATACAAGTAGGAAAAGAAAAACTCAACCTATCCCTCTGGATTCTGTATTTAGAAGACCAAAAAAATTCCACCAAAAACCTTCTAGAACTCATAAATGAATTCAGCAAAGTAGCAGAATATAAGTATAACACCCATAAATCACATTGCATTCCTATACATTAGTAATGAATTTACTAAAGGAGAAATTAGGAAAATTATCCCATTCACAATAGCCCGCAAAAAGTATTTAGGAATCAATCTAATAAAAGAGGTGAAAGAACTTTACAATGAAAACTATGGAACACTAAAGAAAGAAATTGAAGAAGCTTAGAAGATGGAAAGATCTCCTGTGCTCTTGAACAGGCAGAATTAATATTGTCAAAATGGGCATACTACCAAAAGTGCTATTCAGATTTAATTCAACTACAGTTAAAATTCCAATGATGTTCTTCATAGAAGTAGAAAAAGCACTCATGAAATTCATTTGGAAAAATAAGAGACCCAGAATAAAGATTGCCAAAGCAATCTTTAGCGATAAAAGAGAAGCAGGAGGCATCACAATACCAGAACTTAAATTATACTACAGAGCTATAGTAGCAAAAATGGCATGGTATTTGCCTATTTTTTTTTTAGCTTTGTTTCCTGCACTTTGGGGGTTTTAAATGAAATTGGAGTTAAAAATTCTCAACAGGAAATCTAGGTTGAGATATTTATGAAACCATAAATTATCATTTTTAAAAGAGAGAAACATCATTCATTTTTGAAAGACTCAGGGTAATTATTTAAAGTAGAATAGGGATTGAAGCAGGAGGAAGAAGCATTATTTCCATACTAGAAATTCTTTCTGTTGGAATGCAACCTTTAAATATAGGAATTTATACTATGTACATAATAGTTTAAACATCTCTCACTTTTCTGTTTATTGGGGAGCCAGTGGTACTTTAATTTGATTGCCAACTGTGCAGAAATTAGACTTGATCACAAAAGCATAGCTCTGTTTTCTCAAGAAAAGCATGATCATTCCAAATTCCTATAGGTATTACCATAGTGAAAGATTATAAACATTTGTTTCTAAAAGTTTTATTTTTATGACCAACTCTAAAATGCTAGAGATTCAACACTGTTTAGAGTATGTAGAATCAAATAGAAGTAAGTGTAGATTGGAAAAATACAAATGAGATATCTGATAATATCTCAAAAGTGTAGAAGTATACAAGTTGAACTGGACAGCAAAGAGGAGGTTATATCCTAAAAATTTAACATGTGATCCTATACCTTTAATTTTCTTTTATCTTTTAAATATTGGTTTTTGCCTCACTTGATTTTTCCTTTCATATTGATAGATCAATGAATTTTATGTTCGTATATTTTTAAAAGGAACAATTTGGAATTATGCTTCTGAATCATGACCTGCCAGGAAATTCTAAGAGATTGTCTGCTGCAGAATAGTTAAAACCTATAAGGGGCTAAGGATATAGCTCAGTTGGTAGAGTGCTTGCCATGTATGCACAGGCCCTGAGTTCAATCCCTAGACATCATACACACAAAAAAAAATTCTCATCACCCAGGAGGTAATTAAAGTCTCAAAGAATCTCTTAAAAAATGTTAGAGCAAGTCCAGAGCATCAAGAAACTGGGGTTTTCCTCAGGTATGAAACATGGGCAGTGAGGAAGGGAGGGATTTTTTTTTTTTTTTTAAGGAAAAAGGTCACATCTGAAAATGGACTCAAAGACAAATAGTAGAGATTGGGACACTGGGACTCACATGCACCTCTGCCTCCCAAAAGAAATAGCACCTTCTATTTGAAGGGAGACTTCCCTAATCCTTCACATATACCAAAGGACTGTCAGCACCAACAGGGTTTAAGCAATCATGGATTACTGAGTACACAAGAAGACAAGTAAAGACAACAGCATACTTAGATGGCCCAAAGCTCATATGTTTAAATTGCATGAGGCAAAATGTAGGAAAGCCATGTATAAACTATTTTAAAAATTCAACTTTCACAAAGATAACCAGCCAAAAGGATAATATCAAGAATGAGCCAAGAGATAAAATGAAAACACATGACCTTCTCGAAATAGAATATATAGGTCTTCATATAAAAACTTAATCAGCAAAACAGTTAATGAGCTAAGAAGTGTTATGGAGAATTACAAAAGATGAATAAGAAAACCTTTTTAATTAGGGTAAAGAGAGAGAGTGGGAAAAGAAATAATGACAGCATAACAGGGGTCACCTTAATTCAACCCTTCCACACATCCACACATCAAAAAGATGAGCAGACGAGTCATACATAGCCCATGCTTACATTGTCATCAGGAGACAGACTGAAAAATGTATTTGACATGACAACAGGGAACCATATTTCCCAAGACCAGCAGGTCCTGCTCTGGAGCACACACTAGAGTGAATCACTGGACAGTGACCATATAGAGGAGACCATTCATCTCCTTCTGGTGCTCTAACAAGGGTCACCAACAAGGGTTTTTCCTTAGAGGAGAAGGCCCATTCTTATGTCAGACTCTTTCACAAGGTTTGAGACTTGAGGGTTCAAGTATCAGCTATTACATGGAACTTGAGGTAGCAATTTTGGAAAGGCATTATTTCAGGATGAGACAGCTCTTTGTCAGTCTGATGCATACCTTGGTGAATAGAAGGACACAGAGGAACAGTGATCCTACAGGAACAAAATAGTATTAAATATTCTTACAACATATTTAAAATGGAGGCATTAATTTTTAAAAAAATATTATTAGCATTTAAAAAGTTCCCTTTTTCCTCAGAATAGGGAACAATTAGTTTATAAGGTTAAGAAAGATACCAATCACTTTTTTCAGTCTATCCATTCCACAGGATCACCCACTATTGCTGGTTTAGGATAAAATAACACAAAAATTGCCTTCACCAAAAACGACAAGTTACTATAAGAAGAAAAATAGGAAAAGAAATCTGGCAGAGAAAGAAGATTACCAATCCTATTATGTCAAGATTACCAATCTGAGAAAAATCAAAAATATTACTTCAATTTAAGTGAAATATCATTAAATGAGCTGATATATGAACACTCAAAACAGAAAAGAACAAACAACAGGAATATGTAAAATGTGACCCAGTGAAATTCAGGTATAAATATTGAAGAATGGGATAAAAAAAATCTGAGAAATAGCTAGTAAGTTACAAACGGGATAAAATTATAAAGACATACAGGACATAAATAAGGAGAGCCTAAAATAAAGAGGTCAAAAAGACCAAAAGAAATGTGCTAAAGAAGACAAAGAAAACAGAATATATGTATAATTGGAATCTTAAAAGGTAAAAACCAAATCAATGCAACATAAATGAAATGTAAAACTATGACCATCTGAAATAAAATACCAGGATGGACACATTGGAAAATTGCACTGTACATACTTGGGGGAGAATAGATAGACCCAGAGTGGTTATCTTCTAGATGTATTTTAACTAAGTTAGATTGTAATTGTAGATAAAGAAAATTATCCTGTGTGCAAAAAAGTCAAGGAGTTATCCAGCCAAACCATTCTTCTATTATCTAAAATATACATGAAGAAACTGGCAATATAGCACATTTAGCCCTTCCTGAGGAACAAGCCAGTGAATAGACATCTTCCATCCATGAGCCAACTGAGTAAATATGACAAAGGAAGTAGTACTGAGCATTGATTATAGGGGACTGTAGATCTAAATAAAAAACAAGGTAGGGGTAAGGAAAAATGAAATGAAAATGCTATGTGTTTTGAAGAATCAAAGTAACTTGTTATAGAATTCCAAGAGCTGATTGCCTAGTTTCTAAAACATACAAATTCCATTTAAAGAAAATGCTGAATTAATATTGCAATGTTGATTACTACAATCACCTTATAAATATGTATGTCGATACCAACTGTGTTTGTCAGCTTTCTATTTCTTTGACAAAATATCAAGGAAGAAAGGCTCATTTGGGATCACAGTTTCAAAAGTTTCAGTACACAGCCACTTGGTCCTCTTGTGTTTAGGCCTGTGGTGAGACAGATACTCATGGTAAGAATGTGTAGCAGACAACGCTGCTCAACTGGTAATAGCCAGAAAGCAAATGAGAGAGAGAAAGAAACCAGCATCCCATAGTTGCCTTAACATCCTTGATCTCAGACCTCCTACTGTGCTCCACCTCTTAGAGGTTGCACCACCTTCCAGTAGCAGCACAGGCTGCAAGCATGTCACACATGGGTTCTTGGATGACTTAATCCAAACTGTAGCATTAATCTTTTTAAAAACATGGTATACAGGGCTGGGACTGTAGCTCGGTGGTAAAGCTCTTACCTCGCATGTGTGAGGGATTGGGTTTGATCCTCAGCACCACATAAAAATAAATACAGATACTGGATGTCCAACTATAACTAAAAAAATATTTAGGAATAAAAAAAGCATGGTATACAATTATAACATTAAAGCATATATCTAAAGGAAGATCAAGTCATCAAAAGATATCTCCTGTCTTCTATTTCAGTGAACTAACTGAAAAAATACAAATATATAAGCAACTATTATCATATTCACATTATACAGAGACTAAATTCTACCAAGAATTACTATAGACTAATATAATACATGTTTTGGTTTGGTTTGGTTTGGTTTGGTACTGGGGATTGAACCCAGAGGCACTGAGTTATATCTCCATCCATTTTTATTTTTTTATTTCGAGAAAGGGTCTTGCTAAGTTGCACAGGGTCTCACTAATTTGCTGAGGATGACCTTAAATTTGCAATCCTCCTGCCTCAACCTCCAAAGTTACTGGGATAACAGGTGTATACACTGTACCCATCCAGACTAATAGTGTTTTGAGTAGTAAGCCTACACTTCAGAATCATATTTTAAAAAGAATTATAGTATTTCACTGATATTTAAATTTTCTAGGAATTATGTATTTATGATTTTTAAAAAGCAAATTTTGTACCTTGAACTTATTTACCACATTTTATTCTCTCCCTCAATTTCTCACCATTATATTGAGTTTAATTTGATATGTAATTAGACCTGTAACAGTATACTAGAGGAAAGCAATACAAACTTTTGGGATAATAGTTGAAAGTTTGGAATTTGAACAGAATTTACTGCTTTTAGCCAAAGATATTAGTTGGAAAAATTAAGTCTAAATATTATCATTTTTTAAATGGCAGTAACACTTTAATCAGGTATTTCCCTAATTTAATTTTATTTACATAGGGCCAGATTCCTTAATGAAAGACATCATGGTCTGAATGTCACAGTACATGATCAATACGCTTTCCATAATGGCACATGCAAAAAGGCTTTGCCTTTTTGTCACTTTAAAAAAATATATCAACTGTAAAAGCAAAGATGTCACAACTTCTACTTCCCATAATGTAGATATTATCTTTTTTATTCACACTGAGTTTCTGGTGTTGAACAGAATTCTGAGGATGTAGTATGTGCTCAATTAATATTTGCTATCTAACAATTTAGAATTATTGACTCTCAGCTTTGCCTGGTCCTGTGCAAAGTCCTTGAGGAGACAAGTGATGCCTTCAGGTTTGTTTCTAAAATAAGAATATTAGATTCTAACTCTCATTAAAATGTATGCCAAAAGTTTAATCTGAACTGCTTTGGCTTTCATCTGTATGAATTCTGAGGTATCGCCATTGAGTAATTCTATTATATTTATATGGAGTTAAAATATTAGAGTGTTCTCATTTCCTTTAATGAAAATGCACGCATGACTAACTTACAGAGAAGCATCACAGAGGCAGCAGAGAAGCTGACCGGTCTCCCAATAAAAGGCTTTCAATATTTAGTTGGATGGTAGAAGATCTTAGCCTTTAGGAATGTGAAATAAATGTATGCACATTTAAGAGAATATGAATCAGGAGGAATTAGGATTGATTTTTTTAGCAGATTGTCAAAGGAATTGGTGATTTCTTTTTATATTTCAGTATTTTATACTAGCATCTAAATCTAAAAACCTTAAGATTCCTTCTCCCCACATCTGAAAACCTTTGATAACTTGTCCAGCAACACATAACTAATATTTGACATAGCTATGACTTGATCATAAAGCTGATTCCCCCAACCACTTCTAAAACCATTTTTAAATTCTGGGTGTTGATAAACCCAAACTCATTTTGGGTGGACTGAGAAAAATGACTTTTTATATCCTGTTTAAATATAAAATAAGGATAATGTATACTTATTCAAAATGAAAAACAAAGGTAACTATAAGCAAAACAGAATATTGTTATTTTAGAATCTAAATACTGATATAGAACATTTGAAATACTTTAGAAGAAAAAAATTAAAGTACTATCAACTTTGTTACACTCCCAACCATAATTCAATGAAAAATGAAACAATCTATATTTGCTACTGAACAGCTCTTTCAGATACTCATCCAAAGATAATTTAAACTTTTATTACTAAAGTAAAACCATAAGTATAGAAATATAGAAATACCTCATACAGTTAATATGTGACTGACTGACAAAGTACATGACTTTAACTCAGCTTTTGACACTTATTACATATGGTAAAAACACTGCATTAGAAATGGCACTGTGCTGCCTTTGGTATGGAGATATTTTCAACAGTACCAAGCAACACATATAATTATTTTGTAAGCTTTCCATAATGGCACATGCAACTGGCTTTGCCTTTATATCACTTTAAAAAAATCAACTGTAAAAGCAAAGATGTCACAACTTCTACTTTAGCTGCTTCAGTCAGCTAAATAATCAGAGCACAGAATTGAGAGAAAAAAATATATACAAACAGCACAATAAAGAAAAAGCAAATTCAAACCCCAGGCTCATGATGTCCCAGGGCAGATATTAATTGTCCTGGTTTCTCCAAGTTCATTCCTTCCCTTCTACAAACTTCTGGATCTCATGGTTTTAACCATTAACTAATAATATATGAATAAAGTGGTAGCCTATAATTTGGGGGCTTCATTTCTAGGATGTAGCTGCATTTTACTGACTAAGTTTGTTAAGTAAGAAACTTCCAGTTTCCCAATTGATGCCTCTAATTTTGTATATTTTGAGGCATAAAATATTCTTTATGGATGAAACTTTGTCTGCT
The DNA here is from genome assembly GCF_048772815.1 of Callospermophilus lateralis. Classification (NCBI taxonomy): domain Eukaryota; kingdom Metazoa; phylum Chordata; class Mammalia; order Rodentia; family Sciuridae; genus Callospermophilus; species Callospermophilus lateralis. The sequence goes on along the minus strand of NC_135321.1, from coordinate 37,627,591 downwards.
TAATCCATCTGCCAGCGAGTTCTTTTTTTCTGGCCAAATATTGCTTAGGGCCTTCAAGTGCTTCTTCATCTGTGAAATGAAAAGAGGTACTTCCAACCTAAAATGCCCTGATCTTCATGTCCCCTTGTAAGTTCAAAAATCTTTCTACAGAGTTATACACCGCACAGCAAAGAGCACAGAGCTCAGAAAGAACCCTTAAACCCTTAACTTTCTTTAAGTCTCTATTGTGAAGGCCTCATGAGGAGCTAGGGTTTGCTGTGTTTTGGTGATTACACTTCTTGGAGGATGCTCTAAATCAAGTGATTTGTTCTCCAAAACACATATATTTAAAATATTAGCCTTTTTTTAATGGAAAAGTAACTTTTAGGCTTCCAAATACAAATGATCCACGTTGAAGGTCAAAGTTTCTTTTCTTTCTTTTTTTTGGGGGGGGGTACCCTAAGGTACTTGACCTCTGAGCCACACCCCCAGCCCTATTTTGTATTTTATTTAGAGGCAGGGTCTTACTGAGTTGCTTAGTGCCTTGCTTTTACTGAGGTTGGCTTTGAGCTCACTGTACTCCTGCCTCAGCCTCCCAAGCTAAATGATGGATCACATTAGCAGTTGAATTCTGTACCCCCAGAATATATGTTGAAGTCCTAATGCTGAGTACCTAATGAAGTGTCCTTCCTTTCAATTAAAGGTGATCAAGTTAAACTTAGGTCATGGGGGCAGGGGTTTGGACACAGAGACACACATGCACAGAGGGAAGATGAAGTAAATAGATACAGGGCTCTCTGAGCCCTAAATGCCTTAAGGTGCTAGAAGGTAAGAGAGACACCTGCAATGGATCCTTCTCTAGTCCCTTCACAGAGAACATGCTTTCACTGACACCTTAATTTTGGACTTCCAGTCTCCAAAATTAAGAGACAATAATTTTTTTTTTTATTTTCCAAGCCATCCAGTTTGAGATATTTTGTTACAGCACCCCTAGGAAACTAATACAATGTACTCAAACATTCGGACTCAGATCTTCAGTAATTCAAACTGTATCTTATGGTGCCATATCTGAGAATTTTCTAGAAACAGTTTTGGCACTAGAACTCCTAAACCTCACTTAGAAAATGACTTATCCTATCTCCATGACACCACAGAAAAAGAACCAGGTAAATTAAGACACTATCATGTCATCTTTAGAGATTAAATTTAAAATTTTAATGACATTGGAATGACAATGGGTTGTAAACTGATAAGAAGATGATTATTTGAGTAATATCTTACCAAAAACTTAATTTAGTGTAAAACTGAGACCCAAAAGAGTAAAGGATTAGTTAAATGCAAATTTTACAATTGAATAATATATCTACTTCAAACAAAGTATATTGACTTCTTTCATAACTTTACAATAAGAATTTTTATTAAAAAATAACAGATTGTGTTTTTAATTTATAAAATCATACAATGTTATGGCAAATATTGAGAAAATAGGAGAAAGTATAAAGATGTAAATAAATCAGAAATAATACCCTATAACTCAATTACAATTTTTACTTAAAATTTGCATTTTATATCAAATATACACATGTACCAAACACAAATATAAACACACATGTATTTTATTTAACATTATTTAAAACTTGCATATAATTGTGTATTCACATATGTTCAACTATTTTTACTTGTTATCTATAAAATTTTATCACTTTACATCAAGATAATTTCCATAACACTTGTTAATGTAGAACTTATCATTTGAAATAGTCATTTATATATTTGGTTTTACAATTGTTGTATGTTTAACTTAGCCATTTTCCAAGTGTTTGGTATTTACTCTTAAAGGTTAGAAATCTCAGAGTATTTTACAAGGTGAATACTTGATAAATATCATTCAGAGCCAAGCTTAGTATTCTTAACTAAAACAAATGTGCAGTACTATTTTATATATTTATTTTTTATTGATAGATGGACACAATATCTTTATTTTATTTTTATGTGGTGTTGAGGATCGAATCAGTGTCTTACGCATGGTAGGCAAGCACTCTACCTCTGAGCCACAAACCCAGCTCATGCACTACTTTTTACTAAAGGATATTTCTTTTTTATGTGGTGCTGAGGATCGAACCGAGTGCCTCATGCACGCTAGACAAGCGCTTTGCCACTGAGCTACAGCCCCTGCCCTTTACTAAAGGATATTAACAGAAAAACCAGAGAACTCCTAATTCTGGTTCTCAATGGAATCATTTTCCTGGAGCATTTTTTTTTAAATACACAAAAAGCTGAGATTAAATTATGTATTCAATTCATTAATAAATCAAATTTCTACGGGAAAATAACTTTTGTTCTTTGTAGTTTTTCAAAGAAATATAGCTGAATGCATTTTCTCATAAATTTGTTATATTTTCCAAGGTGTGCTTACTTTTGTAGGTCAAACAGCAAAATGATCATGAACACTAGATTTACAGTAGGAACTTCAAGTTTCAAATTATTTTCAATTATTTTTTTCATTAGTCTTCAGAATCATCTTGAAAGACACAGGCAGTCATTATGATTTTCATAACTTTGATAATGTCATTATCAAAGTTTCTAAGAATGGTAGATCATAGTTCCAATTTCATTATTAATCTAAGATTCTAAGAAGCAATTTAAGACACTGGGTGACCTGGCATGCGTAGAGAGTGGATTGGGACTCCATGAATTGAATACATGAACAGTCAACCCCAGCCCTAGTCAACCTGGAGCCTGAATAAGTCAAGATGGTTGACATTGGATAAAAGTTTCATGAAATCTACTTAGCAACCTTGTGGATTAAGGAGATGCTGTGTCTTCTGAAATAACACATCTCACTGTTAGAGAGTAATGAGGCATTTTGCTCACTGACATATAAATTTACCAGAATGGTCATCAAGAAAGAATCTTTTTCTCTATTCAGACCTTGCTTGTGGCTAACCTAGAAGAAAGGGAATAAGATTTCTAAAAGCTCAGTCTATTTAACTGCATAGACTATAGTATCTTGCTTTTTCCTGATTACCAATGCTTTTACTTCTCATATTCATTATGAGATACAAAGTTAACATCAGTTAAAGTGCAGGTAAATATTAACATTGGATAAAAATCCTCTCAAGAAAGCAAGGAAGAAATTATAGGGAGAAAAAAGGCAGAAAAGTAGACATCCTGATGAGGGTTAGAAACTCTTTTGACTTAATAAGATCCTAAGAATAAGCACTCCAAATGCTCCTTCTCAGAGAGAAAGGAAAAATAAAACCACTTGAGAAAGGAGCCGTCTCACTTTTCTATAAATCCAAGTGGACCTGAATTTAGGTGACGCTCACCCTTCAAATAAATGTTTTCTAGTGACATGAAGATTCTGAAAATGCTTCAACAGCAATAACTGGGATGGACGCTGTGTTGTAATAATTTGGATACACTTGACTAATGCAGTTATTTGCAATGAGGTTGGCTCAGTGCCCAAAGCAGTGAGCAAACAAATATAGCTCGACAATTGTTTCATGCCTTCCAAGACAGCCAGAGAGGTTTTTGCTCAGTCCAGAGGGGCCAATGGTCAGTGCCGCAGACGCTGGTCATGAAAACCTCATCAGATATATTTTTAAAACAGTCTTTGTTAAATTCACCAATGTGTTTTATGTAAAAATGCTGGTGAGGCACGAGTGTTTTTAATCAAATTAGTATGCAACATAAGGCAGCTGTGTATTCAAATGGGTTTTTTAGCAATTTGGTTGTTTTCCTTATAATAACAGGAAAGAACATTTTGATTTTGAAGGTGACAGAGGCAATATTACCAGAATTAAACAATCTGAATTAGCTTTTTCATGAAATGTAATATGTTTTATGCTTTTAGATGGGATGCTCCGGTGCTTTCAGATGAGCCTGCCACTGTCACAGTCAATGGCCAGGAACAGAATAAGCTCTGGAGGTAGGATTATCCTCAAATTTAATTTTTTTTTAGAAGAAGCTAATGGCAAATGTTTCTAGCAAACTTTAGGTTCATCTATGTTATAACTAGAGAACCAAGACAGGATATTAAAAGAACAGATAAGTATAAAATTAGTAAACAAAGTTTGACATTTTGCTTATTCTATGAATTTAATGCTGAAAATAGATAGAATCCCTAAGATCATAAACAGCATGCATGTCAGACAAAAGCTGCAAAATTTCATTTCTTTTTCAACTTAGGTAAATTCAGGACTATTGCACATTAACACGGTAACAAGATTACAAATTTAACTTTGAGTTCTATGATAATAATATTTCCTGCAGAGAGTTTGCAACTAAAGCTGTTTAAACATGGGCAGAGAGGTTCTTTTTGTTGTTTCTATAACTTGTATGGATTAGTATTCAAACATCATTCAGAGTCCAGACATACCACTATTAAGCAGAAAAATACCTGTTCATATTGATCGAGAGAAAACAAAAGCTCAGAAGAGGATAAAAACATATTATATCAAGTTTAAGGGAAATTTGGAATTCTTAGAATGAATAGCTCTCATAAAATTGTTTCTGACTATGTAAGACTAGCCTCGGTGGCTTTGAAATTGAGAAGGAAGTTTCTGTGATAGCCCTTCATAAGCTCATTATTTCATCTGCCTTTTGGGGAGCAGGGTCTTATGACTTCTTCTCAAGTAGAACTGACTATTATTGACGGAGGGTGGAGGGTACTGCTGATAAGAGAGTTTTGCAATTCCTGAGAGTGATAAGGCATTTCTTTTCTTCATCTTCAATGAGTAGGTGGCCTTAAAGTCCTTCCTTAGAAGATGCAAATATAGAAACTTTTCACCCTGAGAGTGGGCAAGTAGTGTTTTACGCCAATGATTGCAACACAGCCTAGGAGTCATGCGATCTAGCTTCAGAACAATATCTGCCTAATAGAATAATGAGCGTGCTCACTGGGGACCAAATAGATGCTCTACGAATATCAGCAAGAGCAATGTGACTGAAGCAGGCTGCTAATGTTCTGGATGAAAGGATTTTAAAGCCATCTGGTGTCTGGACATCAGCCTGAAAATCACAGGCTTCGATCCACAAGACAATCCATTTACACAGTCTACGTACTGTGATGGCTTTCCCCCTGGATTTGTTCCATTATCCCAAATCAGTCCCTGTAACCTGTGGAAAGGTCTAATGTCACCAAGATAATAGTGAAGAAGAACTTATTATTTCATTTATGGGACACATTTATTATACCAATTCAAATAGTTGAGGACTCCACACTTGGAGCAATGGATTCAAACAATAACCCAACATTGGTAATTCTTTAAAATGAATCTTTACACTGAATTTTCTTTATGAATAAATGAATTAAGAATACACGCATTTGTATGTCTTGTAAGAAGGGCATTTGCTTCCAAATGATTGTTTCCATGGGGGTAAAATAACACTCAAAGGAAATTCTTAAATCCAGTCAACATTTACTGACAATATTTGTCAGTAGAGACAGGGGTTTCTGCCTTCAGAGATTATACTCAAAAATACACAAATGAACAATGCAATTACACAAAAGCGTGATGAAAGTAGCAAAGTACAAAATGTATGTCTCAAGTTGTAATTTGAAATGTTATTTAAGATTTAAATTTACTTGGATACTATTTTCTGAAAGTTTTTTTTTTTGTTTTAAAATTATGTTCTTTCTTTAGAAAAATATTTTGCCCACTGGTAAATAACAACTATACAAAAATCTTTAAAATGTACTAATAATATTTAAAGTTAGAATATAATTTCAGTAAGCTATCAGTATTCTACAACTTAAAATATTATTCCACAACGTCTCCTTTAGAAGTGGATCCACTCACATCAGGGCACCTGATGATTTTCCTTGTTCTTTATATGTAGTATATTCACATTTTCTATTTCAGTGAAAATACATCCCTTACCATTTTTATTACCTATTTTAACCTTTTACGCTGGGATGAACTGTCTTGAACTGAGTCCACTTTACATTGACTATTCCCATGAGCTATGTCTTCAAGTCAGATAAGTATGACAGTCAGTGCATTACTTTTTATACAGTGATCGATCTGCATAAGATTGGATCTGATCTTCCACTTCTATTCTTTGTGAATGTTCTCTAGTTTTACCAATAAAAGCCTCTGCCCACACAACAGGGCTTTCCTTCCATGAGGGAAGGACAACGCCTCCTAGCCATCTTGAACTACCCTGCCACCAACTAATGGGAACCTACTACAGAGAGTTTATTAAAATAACTCAATGGGTTTTTGCAGAAGTAGAAGAAATTACTGCTGCGGCCACATGTTCCTGAGCTACTTTCTCACTGCATGTGACTGAAAGGTCAACTCTAATACTATCTGGCTTCTGCCTTCATCTGGGTGGAGGGAAGAGTTTCCCATCATCAACTGATATCATCTTCCCAAGTTAGAATCAAATTAGTATGTCCAAATTCTTAATATTTTAAGTCCCTGAATCTGTTGTTTTCCTTTCAAGAGTTCCCTATCTCCTCACTTTTATTACTTATCTCCATCTGAATTTTGATTCTCTCTCCAATTTTGTCTACTTTCCAGATTTCTCTTTTCTTTAAGAGAGGGATCTGTAAAAATCCAGGCTGGGGGAGTGGTCAGATTAAACATAATTGCTGCCAGGCATGGTGGTGCATGCCTATAATCCCAGTGATTCTGGAGGCTGACTCAGGAAAACTGCAAGTTCAAGGCAGCCTCAGTAACTTAGAGAGGCCCTAAGCAACTAGGCAACCTTGCCTCAAAATTTAAAAAAAAAAAAAAAAAAAAATATATATATATATATATATATATATATATATATATATATATATATTTTTTTTTTTAAGGTGTTTTTAAAAGGCTGGGGGCTCAGTAGTAATATACCCCTGGGTTCAATACTCAGTACCAAAAAAAAAAAAAGTCATTGCTACTTTGAGGATCTTATAATCCACAAAATGAAGCAATGGGTTTTATTAGCTTTTAAGAATTATTGCAAACTGTCTTGATGCTAACGTCCTTCTCTCTAATATTACAAACTTTTTGATCAGTTTTACTCTGAGAAGGTCATCAAATGTAGTTACCAATCACAAATTGGCATTGTCTCATTATCTGTATTGTTACCAACACATTGATGAAAAAATATTGCTAAATGTTAAAGAGGTATCAAGTTGTCCCTGTTAGAAATGGTTTTTATAGTAGGCCCCTTGCTTAAAGAAGAGAGAAATCAAAAAACTAGACAGAATTGGAGAAAATAGATACAGAGATAAATAATAAAAGTGAGATTAGGGTATCTTGAGAGTAAACTGGCATAGATTGAGGTACTCAGAATATTCAGAAGTTGGACAATCTTATTTCATCCTAATTTGGAGAAAAAAATAGAGGCAGGCGTAAGAGGGTGTATATTTAGTAATCAAGTGAGACCAAATATCAATGGAGCATAAACTCAAAATTAAGTAAAATAATATATGCTTAATTGAGTATTGTGAATATACTTTTCTAGTTTATAGACCATTATGTGTAGGATAAATCCTGTTTTGTTAAAGAGAGATTGGAAATGTAGATCACATAAAGCTAAAAATGTTGCCTTTGATGTTGGTATTGCAATATTTATAATGCTTTTTTAAAAATAATTTTCCATAATAAGTACATATTAACAGTATAGACAGGAAAAAAATGAAAATTTAAGCTAACTAAATAATTAAGCAAGGAGATTCAAAGACAATATTTATTCAGTAATATGGTAAAATTCAGGAGTCAAGAATATTTAAATGACTTACCTGAGGGGCTACAGCATGATTTCATAAGTTTGAAAGGATCAGTAGAACACACTTAAACTTTATTTAAATAAAGCACATAACAATATGTACCTTAGAGGCAGAATTATTTGAGTTTACACCTATAAAATGGGGCTATTTTTGCCTGCTTTAAAGGGTTGTTATAAATACTAAGTGAAACAGATTTTCTGAAGTATTTAGAACAATAATTCCATATAAAACACTGTTGTGTTAAGTCTGGAAATATCTTGATGAATCATCCAGTCCAGGATTTTCCAAACTGTGGATTGCAACTCATTTTAGGGTTATGATTTAATTTAGAATTACCTAGCCAGCAAATACTATTTTATTTAAAATAAAATAGTAAAAAAAAAAAAACAATAGAACTCTACATGTGGACAGCAAAAATTGTGAACTCAACACCATATTACAAAGATTGTTTAATCAATAGTCACGAGGGAATGCAAACGAAATCCAGAATGGGCCAGCACTTCCCACTCATTAGAAAGCTTAAGATAAGAAAAAGGGGGCTGGAGTTGTAGCTGAGTAGTAGAATGCTTGTCTGGCACGTGTGAGGCCCTAGGTTTGATCCTCAGCATCACATATAAGTAAATTAATTAAATAAAGGTCCATTGACAACTAAAAAATTTTTTTAAATAAGGGAAAGGCAATACCAAGTATAGACAAGGACATGGAGAAAGTGGAGCACAACAACATTTCTGATATAACTGTAAAATAGTATAGTCACTTTGGAAAAAAGAAGTTTGTGAAAAGGTTAAAAGTAGGGTTTCCTTATAACTCAACCTAGTAATTCCACCCCTAGGTATGTACCCCACAGAAATCAAAACCCATATCTACACAAAAACACAAATGTTGATAACACCATTATTCAGAGGAGCCAAAAAAGTAGAAACAAGTCAAGTTTTGTCAGCTACAAATGGGTAAACAAAATGTGATCTATCCATACAATAGAAAATTGTAGAGCGAAGAAAGGAATGAAGTACTAAAGTGTGGCACGACATGGATGAACCTTGAAAACATTATGCCAAGTCCAAGAAGCAAGAATACCAAGTGGAACTGCAACTTTGAATCCTTAATGCTGTGGTCGATATGAGAGATATTTAGTGCAGATGACCATCAAAAGCCAAAATGCTAGAGGATATAAACAGTAAATCTCCTGATTGATCCATGGGTTGCTAAGCTAGCCCCTTCAGAAGGGAGATGGCCAGGGCCATCCATGAAAAGATTGTACTTACAATAAAAAAAAAAATCACAAATCTAATCTCTTGAGAATACTGACATATAATATTCAAAGGATGTTCCAAGGCTTTGATCATTGAAATGGAAGTGTTAAGATGCCAGGGAATTTGTGAAAGCTAAAATGATGGTCATTTGTAAATTCTTCATCTTTGAACTATCTTACAGTTTAATAATTTGGAAATGGATTTAAGCATAAAGATATATAGAGAGAGCTAAATTAAGTGTTTTGTCTTCCTGTTCTTCCTTTAATGCATTTGCACAATGGATATTATGCCATAATAATAATAATAATAATAATTCCTATCTCACACAGTTTTGAAGATAAAATTTGATGTATAATACTTATACATCATGTATAATACTTAGAAGATAATCTATTCAAATTTCATTATAAAATATTTATAATTCCTATAAAAATAATTCAAAAGCAAAATAAAAGAAATACAACCCAAGACTTCCGGGTATACAGCCCTACCTTACCCATTTCCCCTGCATTCCAGTTTGGTATTGACAGCCGCTCACTCCGCTTCGTTACTCATCACTTTCTCAAACCCAACACATCCAAACAGGAACACAGACCTTCTATATGATGCCTGTCATTAAACTGTATGACTGATTCAACTAAGGGGCTCTGTAATTTACACAGTCACCCAAGCTGAGGACATTTTCATGCCTCTGGAGAGTAGAACAAGGTCTCAAATGCAAAAAAAAAAAAAAAATGTTGTAAAAACTTTGGTGAGAAAATGCAAGACTCATACTTCTATCTTCCTTCTTCCTTCCAAGTTATGAAATCCTTTAGTTGTTACTTCCTAAATATTCTTTTCCCACTTTCTATTCTTCACTTTCCTCTCATTGCCTTTGTTCCAGAATAACGTCATCACCTTTAACCTATAGTAGTACTTCGCTATTTCCAAAGGAGACTTTATGCCTCCAGTCCAACTTATGCAGGTCCAACTGTATATTATGTCAGGGATGATTTTTTTTTTTGAAACATAAGTTTGATCATGCCATAGTCAGACTCAAAAGGTTTCAGTGACTTTTCATTGCCTGACAAATAAAATCCGAAGCTATTAGCCCCAGCATGTAAGATCCTTCTGGATTTGCCGTATAACTCCCTAGTCTTTCATCGATGCTTCTCTATCATCCAACTCTCTAGGATGCTACTTGCACCTCCTTCTGTCTTATAGGTATTTGCAGCTCCACGTTGATTCAATGCTCCCTCTTATTTTGGGCTAGACTTCTGTATACTGTTCTCTAAACGGTGTTTCTTTCATAGCCTAGCTATCTACTTCTCAGGGAAGTCTGGGTGAGTTACTTATAAGGAAACTCAAGTTTCTGTAATTTCTTAAAGTATTATTTGTAGACATCAGTCATTATAGCATTACTAGTAAAATGAGCCAATGAATTTCTGCTTGACACTCGACATTTTATGCAAATTTAAGCGTATTGTCTAATAAATTTAATCATTCTTAAATTTATATGTAGTTGTCTATTTAAAAATACTTGCCTGAAAGCTTTTATAATATCTTTGGGGAGAACTCCATTACTAATGGTGTTAAGTAATCACCTCTAAGATATAAACACCATCTTGTCTGAATTTTTAATGCTTAGCCAACGTCTTATTTTCTCAAACATGATTGTCAAACAAGTAAATAAATGATTTTGTGGCCTTTAAGTACTTCACAAAAGTTTATGATTTATTATTCTAACTATTATTATTATTATCATTATTATTAGTTTTAGTTGTCTGAAATAGTATGTTTTTGCTGAGTGTTGAAATCTAGACTCAGTTGTAACTCTCTCACTATTAGTGGATAGCATGAACCTGATGCTTGAGACAAATCATAATTCTAAGATTGACTTGGAACTTTCTCATGATACAAAGTTTGCAAGCTTGAAGTTCTAAGGAAAAAAATGTGATGTAGATGTATTTGGAAATTTTATAAAAATGGATTACCTCTCTCATAATGGGTGTATTCTACATTAAACTAGAAAAATGCAGAAAATATAGCAATATAGCTCTGCTACCAAAATAAAAGACAACAACAACAAAATCAAAGTATTTCCTTCACTAAACCCATAACCAAGTGTCATAAAGATGGCCTCTTCTGTTACATATCCTCATTTCTGTGAACTCCTCATATTTATGTTGGAGACAATCTTTATACATTGATAAAATCAAATATTATATGTTATAATATCTAGAAAAATTACACATTTATTTAATGTGTAATGTTTTTTCCCACCCATAATATCTGGAAATATCTAAAGTGCCATTATTAGGCTTAGTTCAATCTTAAAAGCATGATTATATTTTAAATTTTATTCTTATATATAATCCAGTTCCATGACATTATTTCCAACATTTTCAACCATTTCCTTTAAAATCCAAAGTAGACAGATTCCTGAATAGTTTTTTTTTAACTTTTTTAGTTGTAGATGGACACAATACCTTTATTTTATTTACTTATTTTTATGTGGTGCTGAGGATCAGACCCTAGTGCCTCATAAATGCAAAGCAAGCACTCTGCCACTGAGCCACAATCCCAGCCCCGCTGAATAGCCTTTTTTGCTAAAATGTGGACATTAAGACAATATGCAAAAGGGTTAATGTAATAATTGTTTATTCATTATGTTAAAATACAGTAATCATTTTCCCATTAAATATAAACAAAGTAAAAAGAAATAACAACATGGTCCAAGTTTTGATTTTCCGAAATAAATACTAAATAATCTAGAAGTTTTAAAGTTTATAAATCTAAATACACTAGTTGATCACTTACTTTGGTTTTGAAAAGAAGAGAAGGAATCTGAAAACCTATTTGTGGTATTTTGAAAATATTTTGAATATGCTTTGAGATATACTCTACTTAATCATTCATTCCATCTCCATAAGGACACTCTTTAAAGCTATGTGCTAGCACCTGCATGTTAGAGAAAACATTCAGTCTTCAGTTTGGGGGGATTGGCTTATTTCACTTAGCATGATATTCTCTAACTCCATCTGTTTATTGGCAAATGCTTTAACTTCACTCTTCTTTAAAGCTGAGCATCCATTGAGTACATATACCTCATTTTCTTTATCCATTCATCTATTGAAGGACACATAGGTTGGTTTCATGGTTTAGCTATTGTTAATTGAGCTGCTATAAACATTGGCATGGCTACATTACTGTAGTATGCTGATTTTAAGCCTTTTGGGTATAAAATGAGGACTGGGATAGCTGGGTCAAATGGTGGTTCCATTCCAAGTTTTCTGGGGATCTCCATACTACTTTCCATAAGAATGAAACAGACATTATTATTTTATGCATATATGTGACTGCAGGACCAATATGATTCTACAACATGTACACTCAGAAAAATGATAAATTATACCCTATCTATGTATGATATATCAAAGTTCATAAATGCATTCTACTGTCATGTATAACTAATTAAAACAAATAAAAAACTAATTGAAATAAAAGAAAAAATCTAAATGCTAGCAACAAATCTCAGCACAGATTACACTGGTGATAAGGTAGAGGGGTTAGAATAGGAAAACAGAGTTCTGCCACATCTTCACAAAGTGGTTTTATTTTACTTAAATTCCTAGATGATACATAGATATTCAAACAAATATCCAAATAAAAGTTATGGTTTAGATGATTTGTAAATTGTAGATCATTAATATTTTTGATATAATGCTCTTTAGATATTTAAGATTTTTAAAAGCTACACATCTACAGGGAATGATAACAGTACATTATGGATTTAATTAGTGGAAATCTTGGATTACAAATTAGATATGGGGTGGGGTTACCCCATTATCTAATGAACAAGCAATCAAAGACGTAACTTAAAGATTTTTGGTCACTATAGAAACACATTTTTAATGTAAAGGTAACTGGATTTAGCTTGCTCTGATTTCTGTTGCTATTAAATAGTTGAGGAAATGATGTTTGATGTAAGTCTTAAAGCATATTAATTGGTCAAATTGATTAAAAGGTATAGAAAGATTTTTTTAAAGTCCTTTGTTAGGTACTTTATGCATAGTTGCCAACCTTATCTTTTCATCTTATCTTCCTCCTTAGCACAATAGATGCTCTCAGCTGAAGCAAGCATAATTAAACAAAAGCCTTCAGAAATGTACATACTTAGATTTGTTAGGATCCTTGCAAAAAAACAAGTAAGAAACGTAACCTTAGCTATATAATGGAAGGCCAGAGACAAAACTGGTTGAACTCAGAAATCTTTATGGTATTAAAGACAAAGGGAAAGTGCTCCAAATTTAAATTAATTTGCTGAATAAAGATAAAAGTAAAGCAAAATAGGCACAAATGCATAGACATATTTTACAAAGATAGATCAGAAGTTATTACCAACAGAGAACCATAAATATGGAAATAAATCTTCAGATCAATTAAGGAATGGATTAGAAAATAAACAATTATTCTAAAAGACAGGGAAGAAAAAAATAGTATGTGCTCCATTGATGTTAGTCTAACTACAGTGAATTACTTAACAGGGAAGTTTATATGGTGAGTAGAAAACAAGCTGGAGTTCAGTGACTTCTCTGAACTTTGTTTCAGGAGAGAGTAATTGGAAACTGTTGGTCAACTGAGCTAGCTAAGAAGGGTGGGCACAGAAGAAAAATGTGGACACTAAATAAACAAAAGGAGCTGTCTGTAAAAAAAATCACAAGAATAGAAAAATAATCTGATTAAAATCAAGAGAAAAAATATGAAAAAATATATAAAGTCTATATAAACCTCATATATAAAAGGTTTTTTATTAAAAACAAACAAAAAACCTTCTGTCCTATTATAAGGATTTTTTTGCTAATGATGAAAATAATTTGAAAAGAGGCAAAGTATTTATCTATTTTTAAAGAGGCAAAAGGAATCTGACTTGGTTACTTGGTTATCTGGGAAGATACCAGATGTAATCAATCAAATTTTAATCACCTGGAAAAGCATGGGTATTATGAAATACCAACATGGTTTTCTGAATAGCAAATCATGCCAGACCCATTAAATCCTGTCCTGTGATAGCACTGCAGGCCACCGAGACAGGGGAAAATGATAGTGATAATCCATCTTGTTTTCAGAAGGTCTTGGAATCTGCTCTTTGTCACATTTTCATTGACAAACTTGTGGATATATGACCTCAGACACATTATTTTTAGGTGGATGGATGCACCACATGCATGAATGTTCAACCAAAGGACAATTGAGGCTTTCAATTTCAGTTGCACTAATATTTTGATGTAGTTCCCAGACACTGGTCATGGGGACCATCTAATCAACTGCAATTAGATGATCTGCATCAAGTAATTAAGAGCATGCTCATCAATTTTCTAGATAATTATATATCTACTTAGTATAAGTAGAAGACAAAAATTAAAATGGTGAATATAATATAAATACAGAATAGATATCTAGGATAATTTTTTCTTAACAGAATAGTAATCAACAATGCAATGCTATTGTGAAAATTGCTGATATTTACAGAAAATTCTTAAAAATGAGTATGGCATGTAAGGACTTGAAAAATATTCTTTTGCCTTTACTTGTTTTAGTTAATCACCATTAACTAAGTAAGTTAATCACTTGCTTTTAAGTAAAATATATGTGAGGATTGCTTCCAGTCTTTCCCATCCCACGGATACCAAAATCTAAGGAAGCTTAAGTCCCTCTGACAAAATGGCACAGTGTTGGCATATGACGTATGTACATCCTCTTATTACCATCATCTTTAAATAACTTATCATATATAATGCAATAAAAAATACTGTGTAAATAACTGTTAAACTAAATTGTGCAGGGAACAATAACAAAAAAAGTATGTCTGTGTTCAGTATAAATGCAATCTTTTTTGTTGTTGTTGTTGAATCTCATAGATGCAGAATTCATAGATATGGGGGACCAACTACATGAACACAGGTCAGGAGGAAAAACATTATCTTCATTCCCAAAGCCTTCTAGATTCCCCTCTAGTTTCTGCTTCAGGTAGCTAATCTCCTAACTTCTAACACTATGGATTGGTTTTCCCTGTTTATGTTGACCAAAAATATAAAAAAATAAAAAATCACATAGTATGTATTTTTTTGTGTCTTTTGTTGCTTATTGTATTATTATTTTTGAGCTGGAGATTGAACTCAGGAGTGCTTAGCCACTGAGAAACATCCATCCCATTTTTATTTTCAGACTCTAAATTGCTTAGGGCCTCACTAAGTTGCTGAGGCTGGCCTCGAACTTGCAATTCTCCTGCTTTAGCCACCTGAGTCACTGAGATGATAGGGGTATTTGTGGGATTCATCCATATTAAGGCATCCACCTTAAGAGAGGAATATAAATTTTAAAAAGTGAAGGGATTCCACCTCTGAGCACTGGAATACTCCAACATCTGGAAGGTAAGAGAAGCAAGAGTTGCTAAGACTAATATAGAGTGTCTGGTGAGATGAGAGGAAAACTTGGAGTCAATGGTACCATGGCCAAGAGAAAAGTACTTGGAGAAGGGAAATGATGCTGTGGACTGAAACCTCTGAAACCATGAGCCAAAATATATCTTTCTTCATCTAAGCTGAAAAATAAAAAGAAGAAGAAGAAGAATAGTGATCAAAAATTGTTAAGCTATGGATGAAGAACAGGTCATATGTATGCTGTTGAATTTGACATCATGGAAGTCATTGACAACTGGTACTTCAAAGAACAGAATGGGAAGTGATGTAATGAAGCTTGCGATGCAAACATCTAGGTCCAAAGTTAAAAAAAAAAAAAAAAATTAAGGGAGCCAGGTGTGGTGACGCACACCTGTAATCCCAGCAGCTTGGGAGGCCCAGGCAGGAGGATGGAGAGTTCAGAGCCAGCCTGAGCAACTTAGTAAGGCCTTAAGCAAATCACTTAAATAAAATATAAAAATGGGCTGGGGATGTGGCTCAGTGTTTAAGTGCTCCTGGGTTCAATCTTGGTACCCCTGCCCTCCCCCCCCCAATTAAGTGATCTAGGGAACATGGAATCAAAGAAGGGTTTTGAGATAGTAAATACTATATATCACATTTCTGTGGTGTATGATGGTAGGAAAAAGACAGTGAAGAGGGAAAATGGGGATACAGAAAGATGTGTGGATGAGGACTATGAGAAAGTGAAAGAGGATGGAATCCAGAGCACAGTGAAGATGCCCATGTCAGTTAGGAGCGGAAATACTTTAATTCTATCAAGAAGAAAAATAGCTGTGGGGTTGGTAGGTGAACTTGGTGAGGGACAGGAGAGTTCTGATCTTCCACAAAGAGCTCCTTTCCCACATGCTCCCCTACTATCACTAATCAGTCTTACTGATCTTTTAAAAAAATAATTGAAGACATGTACTTGCATTGCATTTGTTTATAATTTTTAGGGATGTAGAGACATTTTGCCTATGTGTATTGGCCATCTGGGATTTTAAAACTTGTTCCTCAATTTGTATTTGTTGTTTTTTCATTCAAAAGTAGCTTCCTGTTTTTATCACATAAACAATAACTTGGATGGAAGCAACATTCTTGGGTGCTTTAAATGTAGATATTTTTCTCACTATCTTCTGTCTTAAAACACTGTGGATGTTAAGTGTGAAATTAGTCGTGGTACTATCTTTCTTCTAAATGAATGCTTTCTGGAGGTGTTTTGTTTTTGTTTTAATCCTTGGATTTTAGAACTCCATGAGGAATCACTAGAGAAAAACCCTAAGATCCCCTGTCTTTTTACCTGGTGGGTGTGGTCCCACCAGGTCTCATATAGGCATGTGGTTCTACTGCCTCTGGCTGCAGGATTTCAACAAGGACTCCCAAGGCGGAAACCTCCACTCCTGACATCTCCAGGTACAAAAGATTCCATTCAAGTTAACAGATTTTTTTTTTTTTTGAGGTACCTGGCATTGAACTCAGGAGTGCTCTATCAATGAACTACATTCTTAATCATTTTTAAAAATTTATTTTGAGACAGGGTCTCACTATGTGTCTGAGACTTGCATCTAACTCAGGATACCCCTAACCTCAGCCTCCCAAATTACTGGAAATACAGGCATGTGCCACCACACCCAGCTGCAGATTTGCTCTTAAGAATCTGGATCTTCAGCTGGGTGGTACACACTTGTCATTCCAGCAGCTAGGGAGGCTGAGACAGAAGGATCATGAGTTCAAAATCAGCCTCAACAACTTTAAGCAACTCAATGTAACCCTGTCTCAAAATAAAAATACAAAAAGGAATGGGGATGTGGCTCGGTGGTTAGGCACCCCTGGGTTAAATCCCTGGTACCAAATAAACAAAAACCAAAAACAAAACAAAACAAAAAAGAATCTGGGTCTTCAAGCATGAAAGGGGATTCATAGTACAGGCCCTTACTTTAGCCCGTATGCTCCTACTATAAGAGGACATTGGAGAGGAGGCTACCACAGTTCCTCCCTTTGCATACCATCACATATTAGTGTTCTTTTACAAATGGCAGTTTCTTATTATCAAGTAACTTTTTTGAAAATCTGAACTGTGCTTTGCAGAAATTCTCCTATTTATGTGATATATTTGCCTTAAGCCTTGATCATTATAATAATTTTTATAGTATTCCTTCATGGCACCCTTTGAAACATCTTTGGTTAACCTCATCAGTACTGCTATATGTGGGGCACGGGGGGAGGGGGCGGCGAATGCCTAACCCTAGTTGTGCTGCCCTGATACCCAACAGATGCCCATAATCTCAAGCTCAGCCTCTCTATCAGCAAATTGCCAGAGAAAGCTTTGCTTTTCTCAATATTTTCTGCTAAATGCTAGCCGTGGGTGCAGCTGCTGTTCTCTCCCTCTCCCCCTCTTTTTACATATATATCTTAGGTCTTTATTCTGGTCTCTGTTGCAGTCTCTACGGGATCAAGATATTCTCATTTGGAAAGATAAATAAACCTAGGAATAGGTACAAATCACAGTATTGTATGAGATTTTATTGTTGACTTGATATGCAAGACAATACAAGAATAATCTCCATAAATCCATGCATCTACCTCACCTGATTCTTAAAGATGTACCTTTTGATCATGATTAACATGTTTCTTCTACAAAAAATATACATATATATATATTATGTATATACATATATACATACATATATGTACATGTATACATATATATACATATGTGTGTATGTGTGTGTGTGTGTGTGTGTGTGTGTGTATAAAATCTCCTTTAGCAAATACATGTGCTGTGGTTTGAGGCAAAGGGAGGGGAATTTTAAAGTCCTTTCTTTGGGAAAGGTATTTTTTTCTGCTTGGATTTCTGATCACTGCTCAGAAACATAGTCTGCCACTTCCTGTGTAACACTGGGCTCAATTACTTAACCATACACATGCCCAATATCACAGGAATAAGAAAAAATATTTAATTATATATAACTGAAATACTTTTGCACCTAAAGAGAAACAATGATAGGAAAGGCAGTGTCATGAAAAGGCACATAAGAGAAGATGTGGAGTCGCAGAAAGTCCACAGGAAAGGGTGTGACACTCAGCAGTGGTTCCCACTTATAAGTAGAGTGGCCAAAAGGTACAACAAAGTACCTGCTGTGGGCTAAACTATTTCCCCCTCTACTCCAAGTACATGTGTTGAAATCTCACCTTTGAAGCTCAGAATAGAAGTGTATTCGGAGATAGGGTCTTCACAGAGGTCATTAAGGTTAAAATGAGCATAGAGTCTAATTTGATATGCTAGATATCCTTAAAAAAGGAAGAAATATGTACATACATGTGTGCATGGGACAACATAATGACAAAAGGAGAAGACAGCCATCTGTGAGTCAAGGAAATGGTCCCAAAAAAGATCTTCCCATCAAAGCCCTTAGAATAAATCAACACTGCTGACAGATACCTTGATCTAACCTCCAGACTTGTGAGACAATAATGTTGTGCTCTTCAAACCACCGGTCTATGGCACTTTGCTATAGCTGTCCTAGCAAAATAACATAGACAACACCTTAGGGTTTTTTTTTTTTAAAGAAACATTCCCAGTTGTTTCATAGAAATTTATAAATTAAGTAATAAGAACAATAGTGTTATTTATAATTGATTGAATATTTGCAATAAAGTACATGTAATGCTCTATGCAATGTCTAGCATGATAACTACCACAGAGTAGAGTAATCATTCTTACTTATTTTCTCTTATTTATTGCAAGGAAAAGGTGTTGAAGTGAAAATATGCTGTAATGAACAGGGAGAAATGTAAAAATATAGGAAGAAAAAAAGATTGCTCAAAATAGGAAAAAGAACCTAATCCATTCAAAGAAGAAGGGAAGTATGTCAGAGACTCCTTATAACAGAAAGCAGACACTGAAGCAGTGGTAAGAGACCAGTTAGTACCCAGAGTCCAGGGTGAGCAGGGAGAATGTTAGAGTACTTTGTAGAGTTATTTGGCTAGGACTGTCGCAATGTATCTAAGCTTTTATTTCCGTGGAAACCTATAGTTTCCGTAGTATTTATAATTGTTTAAACAATATTAATAGCAAAGGTTATCATGAAGTCATATGTAATATTATGTTGACTGGATTTTTATTTCCTTTTTTGCTTTCTGAGTTACTGACATATTATTGCAGCAAAACATATGTAGGGTCAATTCAAGCTGAATAGTTATTAGAAACCATGATAACAAAAGTCATTACACTGCAGTTCAGTTTTGACAGTAAAATTTCTGCAACATTATCACAAATCCTCATGCATTAGTGCAATGATCCTTACTATAGTTTCATATTAGAATCAAAAGATTGCTGTAGCATGCTTGATACAAAAAGTCAAGCAAGCCAAATTCTTTTCTGCTTTTACAGATAACATTTTTGTTCTTTTTCTATGTACACCATGCAGATAGTAGCTTTGTTTTATATACTTTTCTTTATATGCTATGAGTATATTGCATATATCTTTAAAATGAGAAAATTACCTTAAAAGTCTACAGAAATGCTGACTCTCTGCTCAGAGGAATTAATTGTAAAATGATTTAATATCTGATAGAATCTCACAAAATTCTGAACACCATGTTATTCACTGCATTATCATTCTTTTTCTCAGGTAAGGTGTCGACTGAGTGTATGTGGTTGGTTTAATCAGTATTTACTATGTGTAACAGTATAATATTTTATAAATAATATGATTTTACAAATAATATTTGTCATATTCAGGATTACTCTGTTAGGAAAGCTCTGACGGTCACCCTTCAATTTACAAAGGGAAAAGATTTTTAATGTCTATCTAATCACAATATTTTATTGTATCACTATAAACAAAATCTTAAAAAGTTAGAATATGTAGCTAAATTGCATATATATTTACAATTTATATATAATATATTTAATATACATATATATTTATATTTGAGATAATGTTAGTTTACCCATGATCTATTTTAAGAAAACAGAGGAAAATATAACTAGTTCCTAGCAAATGAGTTAAGGAACCTTCAAAAATCAAGTAGCTTCTTCGTTAATAGGAGAATCACGTTAATGCAGATATACACAGAATATGGATAATTAGAGCACATTTCACTTTATGTGAAATACATTTTCTGGTAATTTGGAGACAGATAAAATTTTAGTTAGCTGAGTACAACTGAAGTGATTGTGGGACTTACTATATTACTAGAGACACTCACCAGGTAAGAATGCTTAGAAAATAAAAATAATCATCCCAGTGAGCTGAAAATGAATTGTCCTCCCAAAGACAAACAGTAACTAAATCTTTTTAATCATTGCATTGTTTATATGTTTGTTGTTAAAAAAATTATTTCACTGAGCTACTCTGTTGTCTTAGTAAAGTCAGTAATGATTCACAAAAGTGACAATTTTACAATATATCTGGACTTCATAAAATCTTTCTTAATAAAAGATAACCAAGTTCATTCCTATAATGATTTCATTGTCATGGTAGAGATTATGTTACAATTGGTATACAAATAGGGAAATTAACACCAATTTTGAGCCTCATCCTTTCTTTATATATACTAACCAATTGGTCAAATATGTTGCATAATCTCATTGAATAACATAAAAATATAATTAAAATATATGCAACACTATGTCCAATTGTTTTTCTGAGATCTTTACATGAGTTAATTCAGTTGTTAGTGGAATTTTATGAAGTAGGTTCTATTATTCTTATTTTATAGATAAGAAATCATAGGCTCAGAGAGGTAAATGACTTGCTTAAATCACACCTAGTAAGAAGCAGAGCAGGATTCAAACCACAGCAGTCCAGCTCCATATTAACCTGTACTGCCTACTCACAATCAGATCTTTGTTGAAAACACTCTTGGTACACATTTTATAATATTTCCTAGAGAAAAGGGTGTATAAATATTAAGATTCTTACTATATATCATCAAATTTTTCTCCATAGAGACCATTTCAAATTCAGTATCACCACCAGGAAAACTGCAAATTTTAGTTCTTCCCCAAAATAGGCATTATAATTGAAATACCTTTTGCTAATAGACTGGATGAATACATACTATTGTGCTGTTTTAATTCATATTTCTTTGGTTATTATGGATGTTTCCCTCCCTTTCATTCATAAACTGCTTTCTATTTATTTTAATATTCAATAAAGACAAGACAGAAGCAATACCTATTTGAAGACTTTTTCCATTGTTTTGTTAGAGAAGTGATCTTTTAAATGGGTTAGAATAGCACTCCATGTCGTGAAAATGTAAGTTCATGGATAACACAGATGTTTGGAATATTTTCCTATATTTTTAAGCTTACAGACATTTTAATTTTAATGTTACTCTTTAGGTTTTCTTGCTTGTCACTACGTTGATAAAAACTTTCTTTACACCTAAATCAGATATTAAACTCCACTTTATGTTTATATTCAACTCTTTAGTGCATTTGTATTTATTGATCTGATATGAGGTAGTATTTATTTGTATTTTCAAAAATATAGATTAGGCCTTATACCACTTTGTTATAAAATAATGTGACATTTATTTAAGTTTCTACATTCTATGTAAATAATTGTTTCGTACATTAGAACTTCTAGGCTTTCTGTGTGACAACATTAAACTTTCTGTCACTTTTGTAACATGTCATAGCTTATTGCAGCTTTTTTTGTTTCAGAAAAAAACAGAACATGTGTGCTCCCCTTATTTTCTCCATATTTCTTATATTTTCATGTTTCAGTGTAGAATTATTTTATCATCAGAATCCAAAAAAATATTATTTTGATTTATTTGGAATGATTCAGAATTATAAAATTAAGATGCCAGATCCCATCAAATGAAAATATTGAGTATTTCATGGCATGTGCTATCTCCTTATCTTCTCTATCTGTAAAATTACAGATTCTCCATGAAGGTTATAATGTCATATTTCCTATTTGAATATTTCTAGGAAATTTTTGCTATGGGTCTTATAAATAGGATATATATCTTATAAATAGAATATATATATGTGTGTAACAAAAATATATATTGAATTTATAATATATATATTCTAATTAGTGTAGGAAGTATGGGACCTGTACAGTGAGCCCCATTTAGCCCTTTTATCATTGCTAACTTTATCTTTCATACCTGGTCAAATATATTTGCATATTAATGAATTCTATTCCTTGGCCCCCTGTCATATTTACCTGGCCTTTAGGTATTTACCATAGTTCAATTTTTTACACCTATTTGTTTTACTTGATGCTTATGATTATGCCACTATTACCCCATGCATCTGTCCTCTCCACTCATAATTCATCCCATATTCTTAGGTTACATCAGCTGTTTAATATCTATCATGGTCTAAAAGGTCATTTTATGATTATATAGCCACATCAAGATTTGATACAAGAAATGAGGGGCATATATTTATCTAAAGCATAATATGAATACTAGAAGCCCTATGTTCTACATGTAGAATATATACTTTGTGAAAAACTGTTCTAAGTGGTTTATATTTAAAATGTATAGAGTGGTTGAGGAAAGTAAATAAAAATATATTAAAAGCTAAGAAAGCAACTAGACATAGTATATGCTTTATAAATGTTAACTATTGCTATATATGTTTCTTAAAACAGTCCCTCTGGGAAGACATTAATATTTCATGCTTTCAGAAGTGCAGAGGGTTGTCCATGGGTACTCTACCCCACCTTCAATAAGAGTTAAATTCTAAAGGAAAAATAATGACTAAACAAAATATTTAGTATATAAATATGCATTTTCCATGTTAATACTTATTGCTCATAAGATAGATCTTTGTAGATTAGGGGAAAAATGATTACAAAAGCAGGTATAATATACAAGTATCAGGCAATTGTAAGTAGAAAATATGTATCACAGGAGTTGTGTGCACTGAATATTTGTTTCATTGGAATTTAAAAATGGATTTTGAATAATAAAAACAATATTATTTCATTTCAGAGTTTACTGTGGAATTCTTTTTAAAGTTCAGCATCTGACTACAAATGGAGTCAAAAGAACATAACCTATCCATTAGAAAATATTACTAGTTTTTCTAGGCTTTACAGATAATACAAGCAATCAGCAGAATTTTATGAAAGTGCAATTTGTGACCTGAAATTTCCTCCTAGTCTACATAGAATATATTTGCCAATGTTTAATCTAATAAATACTATGTTAATGAGTTTTAAATACATTTCCTAATAAGAAACGAAATTTAAAATTAGCAGAGCTGACAAATTGTCTTAAAATGTAATTTCTCAGAATTTTTAATATGGAATTACAATTTAAATTGTTAAGGATATAGATATGGTATAGTTTGCAGTGTTTCATATTACATTTATATCACCTAATTATGAAATATATGTTATCAGAGCATCTTAATCTCAGCTATGTTAACATTTTGGGCTGGAGAGTTTTGGAATGTGTGCACAGGCACTTCAGAGTGAGCTATCCTATGCATTTTAGGATGTTTAGTAGCATCCTGGTCTCTAGCCCCAAGATGCTAGGAGCAACAAAAAAGGCCTACAAATGTCAGATATCTAGGTCTCTTCTGCGGGACAAAATAATCCTCTGTGGAGGACTACAAGATATATATGTATATATGAAATATATATATATGAAAAATATAAATATATGAAACACACACATATATAAATTCTTTTCCTTGAATGTCTTTAGTATATCGATGATGTATCATCATCATATTCCATAAATCACTGTTAAGATGTTTCTAACATCAAAAATTTGTTCAATGCTAAGCAACTCCACCAGAACATCCTTTCAAAGTTGCATGAAAGATCCATAAATCTGCAATTCACTTCAAACTGGTGCTGCACTGAGGAATTGGTTTGATTTAAGCCAAGTTTACTTCTCTAAAGTACTAGCCGGGAATAAACTCCAAGTTCTCAGGGTTGCCCTCAGAATGTGTGGACAATGGAAAGGAGAGTCATTATTGATCAAACAACAGACCATCAGTTGTCTGCCTTGTGTGGCTCCTGAGACACAAAAGCTCCTTGAAGAGCTCTTCTGAGAAAGAGGACAATAGGAATTTAATGGAAGCTTCTCAAGTATGAAGTATGGAAATTGCTTTAGAAAAAAAAAATGTGTATGAGTGTGCGTGGGTGTGTATGTTCTAAGAAACAGAGAGCAAAGCAGTATATATGTGCACATACAGGCCTGTCTTCTAAGAAACAGGTAGAGATTCCGACAGGGTCTTCAAATAGCTGTTTTAGGAAAAAACTATTAAAGTATATTTTGTAGAAAAGGAATGAATTTTTGTCTACATATACTGAAACAAGTCAACAGAAATCACCATCGAAAGCACAATTTTAATATATGCAAGATAATAGGAAACACATAAAAAAAGGAGAAATAAAACAACTTTCATATTTCTTTAGGAAAATAATTTTATTTATTGCTAGAGTAGACTAATTCCTCACCAGATCAAATCAATTGGAAGAAATCATGTTTGAAAACTGATGAAAGAGGTAAGAAAAAAGCTAAGTCAATTTATAGGTAGGAGTTTTTAAGAGCAAAAGGTGGAATTTCACCCAATCAGATCAGGCAGTGTAGATGAAGCCAGAATTAAAGACCAGCAGTTAGTATAGATAGGTGATCCTGGTCGGATAGAGAGAATGGAGGCCAGTTTGGGTCTGGGAATTAAATGTTAATGCCTTCACAGCCCTTCCTCCACTCTTTATCAAGATAACCTGACCCTGCTCCAATCTGTTGCTAAGGTAACCTGTCCCAGGGATTGTCCCCTCCTACAGGGAGTTGTAAAATTGTTAGTTAATGCACCCTGGGCCCCCTTCCTGCCCAGATCACTCCACCTTGGCCCCTCCAGCCCACCTGTTTCTCACCTTTTAGCCATCCCACAAAACATCTCCTGGGTCTAGTTACTAAAGCAGGAAGGAGATAGATAAGGGAGAAGAGAGCAGGAGAACAAAGAAAATCTATGATGTATAAAAGAGGCAGAACACTCTCACTTCTTGGAATCCAGGATGCCAGCTTTGGACTCCTTCTCCCTCCTGAGAGAAGTCTGTATTGCATCTTTTTTCAATAAACCCTGCTTTATATGCTTGCCTCAGCATGCTTCTCTAATGTTCTACTTCAACATGTGAGAAAGCAGAACTCGTCACCAGTAACTGGCCGTGTCATAGATTAAATAACAAAATTATTCTTTCCTGGGTGGGGTGAAGAGACAATGCTTCAGAGCTCTGGTTTCATGCTATATTCTAGGAAGGAATCCCCTGGACTGTGGGGTGACAGCTTCCACATGGAGTCTGAGATGAGGTGGCACATTCCTATGCAGTGTAATAGGTGATTAATAATTTATTTTAAATAACTCAGTGAATAAATAAATGAATAAATGTATAATGTCTGAATTCTATGATGCCGGGAAGTGTCCCCCCAGAGCCTGGCACACTTCACTACAGACAGTCCTCAGACTCATGTCCCTGTGTGATTCCTTCACAAGCTCACATCACTTAATGATGATGTTCCTACCCAAGCACACCCATGACAGTTACTCTGATTACATCCAGCTATTTGTTCACTCACACTATCAAAAAAAAAAAATAATAATCATAGCACATGTCCATCTATAGTCTGATGGAGAAAGTATTTGAAACTTAGTTAAAACAACTATGTCCTAGACTAAGTTTACTTCTACTTAACTGTATATGTGGTAAATCACCAAGGTACTCTGCTCCTCCCAAAGTTCCTCAACCATAAAATTATTTTTTAAAAAGGAAGGCAACATTTCTTTTTAAAATGTGTTCCTTTTAAATAGACATGACAGTAGAGTGTATTTTGGCATATTATACAAACATGGAGTATAACATCTCATTCTTGTTGTTGTATACAATGTGGAGTTACACTGGTTGTGTATTCACATATGAACACACTAAAGTTATGTCCAATTCATTCTACTGTCTTTCCTATTCCCTCCCACCCCACCTCCCTTCCCTTCATTCTCCTTTGTCTAATCCACTGAACTTCCCTCCCCACTCCCCTTAATGTGTGTTAGCATCTGCGTATCAGAGAGCATATTCGGCCTTTGGTTTGTTGAGATTGGCTTATTTCCTTCCTTTAACATAATGGTATCCAGTTCCGTCCATTTACTGGCAAATGCCATAATTTTATTCTTTATGGCTGACAATATTCCATTGTGTATGTATACCACAGTTTCTTTATCCATTCATGAGTTGAAGGGCACTAGGTTGGTTCCATAGTTGAGCTATCGTGAATTGAGCTGCTATAAACATTGATGTGGCCGCATCACTGTAGTATGCTGATTTTAAGTCCTTTCGGTATATGCTAAGGAGTGGGATAACTGGGTCAAATGGTGGTTCCATTCCATTCCTTATACTGCTTTCTGGAATAGCTGCACTACTTTGCAGTCCCACCAGCAATGTCTGAGTGTACCTTTCCCCCCCACATCCTCACTTACATTAGTTGTTACTTGTATTCTTAATAATTGCAATTTCTGATTTCAGTAAGGTAGAATCTCAGTGTAGTTTTAATTTGCATTTCTCTAATTGCTAGTGATGTTGAACATTTTTCATATATTTATTGACAATTTGTATTTCTTCTTCTGTGAAGTGTCTGCTCAGTTCCTTTGCCCATTTATTGATTTGGGTTATTTCTTTTTTTCTTTTTTTTTTTTTTGATGTTACATTTTTTGAGTTCTTTAGGATATCCTCGAGATTAATGCTCTATTTGAGATGCAGGTGGCAAAAGATTTTTCTCTCATTCTATAGGCTCTCTCTTCATGTTCTTTATTGTTTCCTTTGCTGTGAAGAAGCTTTTTAGTTTGATATAATCCCATTTATTGATTCTTGATTTTACTTCTTACACTTTAGGAGTCTTGTTGAGGAAATCAGTTCCTAAGCTTACATAATGGAGATTTGGACTCAATTCTTCTAGTAGGTATAGGTTCTCTAGTCTAATGCCTACGTCCTTGATCTACTTTGAGTCGAGTTTTGTGTAGGGTGAGAGAAAGGGATATAATTACATTTTGGTACATATGGATTTCCAGTTTTTGAAGCAGCATTTGTTGAAGAGGCTATCTCTTCTCCAATATATGTAATTGTGCCTTTGTTTAGTATGAGATAACTGTATTTTATGTGGGTTTGCCTCTCTGTCTTCTATTCTGCACCATTGGTCTTTACGTCTGTGGTACCAATACCACACTGTTTTTGCTACTATAGCTCTGTAGTATAATTTAAGGTCTGATATTGTGATGCCTCCTGCTTCTCTTTTCCTGGGGAGGATTGCTAAGGCTATTCTGAGCCTCTTATTTTTTCAACTTGATCTCATGACAACCTTTTCTATTTCTATGAAGAACATCATTAGAATTTTAATAGGAATTGCATTAAATTTGTAAGGCACTTTTGGCTGTATGACCATTTTGACAATATTACTTCTGCCTATCCAAAAAACATGGGAAATCTTTCCATATTCTAAGGTCTTTTTCAATTTCCTTCTTTAGTGTTTTGTAGTTTTCATTGTAGAGATCTTTCACCTCTTTTGATATATTCATTCCCACTTTTTTTTCGAGGCTACTGTGAATGGAATAGTTTTCCTAATTTATCTTTCAGTTCATTCATCACAGATGTATAGGAATGCAATTGATTTATGGTTGTTAATTTTATAGCCTGATATTTGCTGAATTAATTTATGAGTTCTAGAAGTTTTCTGGTATAGTTTTTTGGGTCTTCTAAATATAGAATCATGTTGTTGGCAAACAGAGATAGTTTGAGCTCTTCTTTTCCTATTCTCATCCCTTTAATTTCTTTCTCCTGTCTAATTGTTCTGGCTAGAGTTTCCAGGACTATGTTGAATAGAAGTAATGAGAGAGGGCATCAAAAGGCAACATTTCTAACGATGCTTCTAGTTCATAGGTTTTACATTTGAGAGTTATGAAACCTATCTAAAATCCCTGTGTGAATCAAATTTCTTCTTATATAGGTTGTCCTTTCTTCTGAAAACTGTCACTGAAAAAAGTGGCTCCAATGAGATATAATTGGGGAAATACTTAGTGGATCAAACAATCATTTTTCAGATGGACACTGGATAAATTATACATATTGTATAATTCATGTGGATTCTGTAAAGTTTTGTAAAATATGATGAGACATGTATCAGACTGTTTAATTAATGTTACAGTAAAGAGGTAGTATTAGGATTAGGAAATGGCTTGGATGTAAGAAAAACTTGAGTTGCATTCCCAATGCAATCTCCCTCTGGATGATCTTATGAGACATTCAATCTCAGTTACACATCTTATATAGGGGATGAGGATGATAATAACAATTATTGTTTCCTTTGCTCTGAAATTTTTTTTCAGTTTTATTGAAGGGAACAATGTTTGCAAATTTTACAATATAAATACCTGGTCCACATACATGCTTATAAAATGCTGGCTGACTCTGTGATCATTTATATTCCCTTCATTTAAAAGCACTGGGATTTGAAGTATACAAGAGTTAAACTCTATAAGTGGTTTATGAAAAAAATTTAAAATGTTTTTAACCAGTTTGGAAAGAGATCTGGTTTTTAGCCAACAGACCACATCGACATTTGCATGCTGGCTTAACTTATCTTTCTTTGCGGGCTGAAGAATTTCAGGTGGCATTTCAAACAAATACATGATGATTTCATCAAAATATTCATGGATATTTTTAAAGGAAAATATAAAAATTATATTTTAAAGCACCTTATTAAAATAATAAAAATGTCTATATTCACACAGAAGTAAAACCTGTTTTTCAGATTCTTTCCTTCATTCATTTCTGGTGTTATTTGTAATTTTGACATTTGAGAAGTTTCAGATTGGATTCTCTTCTATCGTTACCCATGAACAGGGCAAATAAGGGTTTTACATAATTGCTTTTGCCTGTTTCTGATTTTTAAAGGGGAAAATATCTATTGCTGCAAATTTTAAAAGTACAGGATAGTATCAAGAAACACACAAATAAAGCAAACACAATACTATCACCGAGAATAATATTATAGCATTCTCACATTTGAAACATCTGCATGTAGAATCGTAGTAAGGAAAGGGACATTACTTTTAATTTGTTTTACTCTTCCATCAGGCTTTCCTTGCTACTCTTAGCCTAATAATACAAAGAAGTATAGAAATGTGTGATTTTTGTAGAGAGAGAAATATCCCCTCAGAAGTGCAATAATTACAACATAATTATTTATCACAAAAAGAAGGATTCAGGTTCAGAAGCAATGAAATCAATATAAAACAGGAAAAATACACACAAAATTCTCAAGACTAAGATCCATTTTATCTGACAAAGGAATTCAACAAGGGAATCAGTGCTTGAATGATGCTTTTGTGTACCCCAAAATAAACTGGCCAGAGGACTAAAACCTACATACACAGGAAATGCTGCAATATCAAAGAAATGGACGAAAATTTTAAAGGGTTTTCTCCTTTTTTGATGGCCAAATTCCGTCCTGTAAGCAGTGCATTAGACGCTAATGACATACGATTTCTCACTGACAGATTTAACAGCATCAATAAGGCCTCTCTGTCCATTGCAGCAAATTGATCCTACATGACACTGACAAGGGCAGCCTGCACTTAATGACCTCCATCGCTGAAGGATGGAAATGAAAAATGATTGGAAGTCCAAATAAATCTTTGAAAGTTTCCCTGAAACAGGTGTGCTGAAAGGGATTCGTCTGAGGGATCACAAACATAAACCGGATCTCCTAACATTCTCCATTGTCTGCTCATGCCAAGGTCTCATTCCTTGTCAAGATTTGCTTTAATTTAACAAAAATGTGGTCATGACAATTTTGTCCTAACTATGGCAATAGAATGCCAGGAAAATACATGACTCTTCACTATTTATGCAGAAATCTAATATGTTTGTCATTGGCCACCAAAGGATTCTATGTAAATGAGAAACAAAAGTTCATACAATTAGTTTTTGTCTTCCCCTTGATTAGAAAAGAAAATAAGAGATAGAAATTGATCATTTTTCTTCCCCAATGACCAGAAATGCATAGAATGTGTTTAACTGCAATAATAATGTTAAATGCTTGAAATGACTGGATATATTTATTCCCCATGGATGCAGAGATACTTTTTCTTTGAACCCTGCACCATGGTTTGAGGACAATAGGATTTGGGCAGATAGTTGTTTTCTTCATTCTTTTCTGAACACATTTACTTCTTGATCTACCTTCATCTCCTACTGTTTCAACACAAATTTGTAAGAGGAAAAAATACACCCTTTTATTTTCCAGGTATAGGCCAGAAACTTTGACTCTCATCTGAGCAGATGGATGAGAAACAGAGGGGAGTTGACAAGCAGCTACAAGCAGCATACCAGATGAATGCCACGGTCACTTACAGCCACACAGCATCCTTTTATTTTCCAACTAACTTACTATGAGTGTCATTTTTTTTTTTAAATTCCTGAACAATTGCTTGTTTAGGTAAATTTTTACACATGAGAAAACTGAGGTTGGAAAGGTTCAGTAACTCACCAAAATCACTGAGTTCATGATGGGGGAGTCTATGTTCAAATTTCATCCTTCTGCTCTCCCAGTATTCACAAGAATAAGAGGTAAGTGTAGCACCAGAATTCTAGACTATAATGTATAGAGCAGCAGCATGGGCAATACCCACAGGAGAAAAGACACAGTGTACTGGTTGTTGTACCTAGGTAGATTATTTAAAAAAATCATGCCTCTATTTTTTAAAATTCAAATCCTGGGGGGGGGGGGGGGCAAAGATTGAAAGAAAATAACTATATCTTGCCACTAAGTAACTAAAAAACATGGAGGGAGTAGCTATATATTAACATTCATACAATGCAGCTGTTTTACTCTCCTGCTGTCATCATGATAGAGTTTTCACAAATTTTTAGAATATTTATAATTCCCTGCAATAGCTATCAGAGAAAGTCAGCTTTGCCCCCCCACAATCTCCCCCCCCCCGCAAAGTTTCTAGTTAATCCTTTTATCAAGTAAACATATATCAAAAGGAAGACTTAGAGGCCAATCATGGAAAGTCACCTACAATTAGAATTGAAATTTGAAGACTTTGTTAACATGTATGTTCAAAAAATAAAAAAAGAATTTGGGATTAATGGTCACAGCAACTAAAAGCAAATTAGTATAGGATGGTGGAGTAGAAACTAAGTTTTTCATGCCTCAAGTATTCTTTCAAAATTCTATTTCAAGTTTTGATATAAATATAAAATAAAACTTTACAAAGAAAAAAATGCTATTTTTTGTGGTATAGGACCATCATAACAATGAAGACCCCCAAATGATCAATTTTTACTTTTTGTAATAAACATGTCAAATAAGTGATTAAAAAAGAATTTTTTTAAATACCTCTTTCTTATCTCTAACAGAAGCATCAATTGATAGCTTTCTGCTATATATATTGAAGAATTTGTCCTTTTCGACTAAGAAAATTTCCAGTAGTTTTTGATATTCTTGAGCTAAACGTAGATTTTCTTCCAGGGAATTATCTTGCAATTTCTAGAAGATAAAATTAAGACCATTTGTTTGTTTAATTTTTTTTCCATCTTTAGAATTACTTAAAAGTGTTCTAATATATAGTATAGAAAAGTAACAAAATAACCAAAAAATTGTTTCCCCTGACATCTATATCTATTTTGAATTTAATAATTTCCTTTCTCGATGCAGATTATTTTTTTAGCATTGATATATGATTTATCAGAGTTTGTCCACCTTTTGCTCCCTGGGCTTCCCTCCATCACTCCTCCTGGAAGGAGTATCTTGGGAGAGTCTTTTCAGAATCCTAGTAGTTGTTTTCCAATTTCCCAGCCCCTTTTCCTTTCCTCTGACCCTGTGCTCAAACCACTAGAAGACACTTGCTTAGAATTTGACCCCAAAGAGATTTAGAGCGCTGGCACTCAAAAAAAAAAAAAAAAACATTCAAAACAGGAGGAAAGAATTAAAGCATAGGGAAGTCAACATTTAAAAGTACCCAGAGCCACTATTTATTAATAATATATTTTAGCTATGTAAAAGGTTATATATGACTTTGTGAGAAGTTGAGAACTTTATACCACCCTCCATGACAAAATAAATATTTGCCAAATCTAATGCAAACACTTTAGAAAATAATTTTGCATCATTACCCAAAAGCAAACTAAGGGACAATCTGTAATTTTATGTTAGATGCATGAATTCAGTTTAGTTGATGACTCCTGATATTTCTTGCACAGAAAATTTTCTTTAAAAAATACAAAATGTATCAACAGACTTGAATATTTTCAAACCTGTTAATTCAGGCATTCCTCTTATGGGATTCTATTCTAAATTTTTAAAATCTTTATTCATTACTATACTATTCATAGCATCGAAAAAGTTTTTAAAACCCATAAATGCATATACATCATGATAATGATAATGATGATTAAATTACTAGATACAAAAATAACTCTTATGAAGCAATTAGAAATGTTTCTTTGTAAAAATTGCCATCACATCAAACCTTTAGTATAAGTTGTTAAAAAATATATGTGGTATAAGAATGTACATAGGAAAAATCTAATTTAGCAGAAAATTGCCTTACAAATATTTCTGTATTTACACACTTGAAGATTTATTAAGGTCAATAAACATATTTCTCATGAAAGCCTGTATCCATATTGATCCCCAGAGATTAATACTATGTCATAGGTGTTCTTCAAAAAGACAAAATGATGAACTGAGAATCATTTAATATGCCCTTGTCCTAATTCTGGCACAATAATTTAGAACTTTAAAGCCTATCTAGTAAACTTGTCTAAAATCATGGAGAATTGTCTTTTGTTAGGAGGACACAGTTCTATGAAAATATTCCTTTGGTGGAGGCACTTTTTAAAAAAATGGCTGGATAACATTTTTATACCATAACACTAATATTGAAATCTAATCCTGAAGTTACTGACTTGAAACACTGAGTCAGCTTTTGCATTTGCTGTGAACAACTTTGATGAGGAAAAGTTTATTTTGGCTCATGATATCAGAGGTTCAATCCTTGGTCCACTAACTCCATAGCTCTGGAACCAAGGTGGGAAGAACATCATGGCAGAAGAGTATAGCGGAGGGAAGCTGCTCGGGACATAGCAACCAGGAAGCAGAGAGAAAACTCTATTCACCGGGGACAAAATATAAATCCCCAAAACATACTCCCCATGATCTTCTTCCTCAAGCCATATCTTACCTGCCTTTAGTTACCACCCAGTTAGTCCAGATCAGAGGATTAATCCACAGATTAGGTTAAAGCTCTCATAATCAAATCATTTCACCTTGGAACATTTTGGCATTTTCTCACACATGAACTTTTGAAGGACAACTCATATTGAAACAATAACACACTGATAATGTTCACCTGGAGGTGGAAGTGGGACTCATTTCGAGTTTTGGGCTGGTTTGTTGCATTTAACATAAAGACAGTTCATATCTTGTTTCTCAGTTACCTTTCTTTCAAGTCCTAGATGGCTATTATAAACATTCAATTTGAAAAGAGTGTTGTAAAAGTTGGGGAATCGGCATTTATCATATTTAGTGAAATTTAATGAGGAAATATTTGTTCAGTTATGCCTTACTCACTATGCAATATGCAGTTTTATTTCCAAATGCATATATTTCAATTTCTGAATGACATCAATTCCTACCACTTTATATGCTATAATTAGAGCAGACTCCATGATATTAAATTATGTGATTATGCCAATTGCCAATAAATCATCAAAACACTGTTGTATCAGTCACAATATTTTATATTATCATTCCTCGGTAATGAACATATAGAAGGATTTACCAACTCACTACCTATTCCTGAAAGTCAGTGACCTTCAAAGATGCAATGAAGTTTTTAAAATTTTAAATCATAGTATTTAGCTGACATTGCAAGTGTTTTTCTATATTTTACTATGGTTTCATCTCATAAATCTGACTTGTGTAATTTTAACCATTAGTATTATAACATGCAAATGAAACAAAAAAGGAAAGATAATTATTGGTGGAAGTATGTCTGGGGGAAATAATGCCACCACTACTGAAGTTGAACAACTTGTAAAAGGAAAGCAGTTAAAAGGTAATTAATATGGGTACAAAAGTGTAGGTCAGGAATATAATAAGTAAAAACAAAAACAAAGAATAAAAAGAGAATAAGATGATTTTTAAGCCTTTAAATTCATCAAATCCAGCTGAATTTATTAGTAAAATCTTTCAAATTCTCTCTGATATGTGGATGCTAGCACACAATGGGGGTGGGGAATAGAAGTTCATTGGATTAGACAAAGGGGAGTGAAGGGAAGGGAGGAAGGACGGGAATAGGAAAGACAGTAGAATGAATCAGAAATAATTTTCTTTTTTCACATATAAACAAACAACCAGTGTAACTCCACATCATGTTCAACCACAAGAATGAGATCCTAATTAGAATAAGTTATACTCTACATATGTATGTATAATATGTCAAAATACATTCTACTGTCACATAGATCTAAAAAGAACAAATAAAAATATGTAACATTTAAAAATTTAAAAAAAAAATCTTAAATCTTTCACATTAAGGTCTTGGTTAAATATGAATTTGAAAAGTATATTTTTGGATCTAAAAGTATTAATGAAAATTTTGATTACAATCTCTGTAAGTTAAAATAACTGCATTGAATTGATTTACAATTTCATTTCATTTATTTATTCATTCATTCATTTGTTCAGTTACTTTTAAATAATAAAAGCTTTGAATATGATTTTAATTTAGTAACAACTGTATGCCAGATTCTCAGACACAATAATGTGCCTCAAGGAGTTTGTTCTTATGGAAGAGATTTTTATGTAAAAGTTACACAAATACTAATTAGATGATAAAATTCTGAATCTGTTGTGCTTTTTGTTTTCCATACTTACTTAATTTATCCAAAAATTCTAAATAAATATAGCACTTTCTCAAAGCTAAATTTATTGCTATTTGTTCAATTCATGTTATTAATGATGCTAATTTGGAATATCTTTTTTAAAAAATAACTTTATTTATTCTTTTTTTTATTATTGTGGTGCTGAGGAGCAAACCTAGTGCCTCACATGTGCTAAGGCAAATGCTCTACCACTGAGCCACAACCTCAGCCCTTAGAATTCATCTTGATAAAGAAAACAGTCATGCCAAATCTCTCTCAATAGTTTCCATATCATTTAGAATTTAATTAGGAAAATATTTAGCTTGATGTTGATTTGTTCTCTATTATCTCAAGTCATTTGTTAAACCTCAGTGTTTAGAGGATGTGACAACTTCTTATATCCCTATTTTATTAGGAAATAAAAATTAAGTTTATATAGAGATGAACAAAAGCTAGATTGTGAGTCCCATGAGTGCTGAGACCAACATTTTGCTCACCCCTAAAATGCGTCACACACAGCACAGCTGCAGTGAGTAGGTGTTTGCCTTTTCAGCAAGTTAGGGAATGAATGAATATATATACCAGTTAGGACATGCATATATTTTGCATGTTTAAACCACACATTTTATTTGCCACCATCAATGAAATAGTCTATTAATAATTTTTAAAAATCACCTATTATAATGGACACAGTCATTGACACTATTTGATTCTACACTACTGAGAAATAAAGATTTTAAATACATAAAGATAATTCACACAGTTTGTTTATGCACTGAAAATTACTCTAACAATATACCACAGCATCCAGGCTTAACCAGTTATTCATTTGCAGTACCTCAGTGATTTTCACAAGGTATATGAAGCCCTTAAAACTATAGCTAGCACTTTTGGGATACATGCTCAGCCTCTGATATCAAAGGGTTGAAGAAGCATTGCTAAAGAAATAGTTGACTTCCTTCCATGTCAGTTAAAGGGCTGGAAAAAGAGGCCAGACTGAGACTCAAAATATCCACCTAGTGTTTCTCTATTATTTTTTTTTTCACTTGACTTTTCTTATTCTTTAAGCTTTGAATTTCACCTCAGACATTTCCTCTGGTTTCTCCATTTCAGTTTATTTTTCCCACTGTTTTCTTTTTTCTCTCTGCTTCACTCTACTGGTAAGTGGGAAATAAGAAATTTCCATCAGAGAACTGGGTTCTTTGGGACACAAATATGAAGCATATTGTACATTTCACCTTGTGGTACATAGCCAAGAACTTCAAAAGGAGGCCAAACTTTAATGTTGACTCATGGATTCCACACTTAATGGAAAAGAACTAAGACTGAAACAGTTACCTTAGTGAGAAAGAACACTATCTAGGACAATAAATCTTTATTCTAACTGGAGGTATGATATAAGACAATAAGAAAATGATAATAAGAATTAGAATCAGAGTAGCAGTTACCATTAGGGAGTGCTTACTATAGCCAAGAACTACTCTAAGAAAGCAGTATTACTGAATTTATTCTGATAACAATTATCTGAAATATTATTATCCCTATTTTATAGTCAGGGAAGACAAGGCAAAAAGGAATTAGGTGAGGTGAATTGGATTTTCCAAAAATATCCACAGCAATATTTTCAGTTTCACATGATTTTCCAAAACTTTGTCACTTTCTCTAAAAAGGTGAAGTCTTTTTCTCTTTCTCTGGACCTCTGGTAGACATGTGACCTCTGCAACATAGTTCTATCAACTATGATAGAAACGATGCTGTGCCTTTTGGGCTAGTTTATCAAAAAGTGTAGTTTCTAACTGGCCCTCTCTTTGGCACCATTCACCCTTGGATCCAACCACCATGTTGTTAGGAGCCCATGCCTTATGGAGGGGCCAGGAAACAGATGAGCCAGTAAGGATTCCCCAGCACAAGTCTTGGCCAACAGCATCCATTGTGACTGAACGAATCATCTAAAGAGGAATCCTGACCCTAGTCTTCAAATTCTCCAGATGATGGTCCATAAAGTATGAAATAAAGGCAATCCATCCGGAATGTACCATGTTCAAATTTCTGACACACAGAATCATGAGTAGCCATTTTAGACAATTAAGTTTTGAGGTGTTTGTTATATGACGATAACAACTAAAACACCAGGTATCTTGTGTAAGATTGCACAGCTACTAAGTGTAGTAGCTTAGCTTTGCATTCAGGCAGATTGGCTCTTAACTATTTGACATACACGAACCAGCATTCTGAAACATTATACAAGGCTGTCTTCATAAAGCCTAATGACATCAATCAATCAAACTAAATAATTGAATTGCCTTGCTTTGAGTCCAGATCCATTAAGCAACTTTTTAATAATAATCTGAATAACACATAGGTTGTAGACATAAATAAAACAGTCTGTTAAAGGAAATTAGAACTTTGGCCCCTTGGAAGCTAGTCTTCACTGTCAGTCCATGAGGGCATATTGATTATATATAATAAGTCTCTTTGAGTTTTTTGATCTACATTATTCCTTATTCCATGTTTTGATTAGGCATGATGTATTCACTGGCAAGGCCAAGTTCACGGACCTTCCAAGTGGAGGCCTATAGAACTCTGCACTGTGGTTGAATGCAGCACAGTAATACTACCATTGAGACTGGAGGAGGTCCAGCCAGGATCATTTACCCTGAGGAGAGACTAAAACTATTTGCACTTTTTTTTTTTTAATTTAAGAAGAACTATCAGCTAAAAAATAATTATAAGGAAAAACTCTTGATTCAAACATTCTAGAGAAGTGTTTATGATTAAAATATCTGCACTGTTCATATGTATGCAGAACATCCACAGAGCTGTCTATAAGTACTTTACTGTTAATAAAATTATCATGATGCCCATGATTAAAGTTGGGGTAACATGTCATCTATGCTTTCAGTTATTCTTAATATAGGCATCTGCAGCCATTTCACCAAAGGGGCCAGGTACTTCTTTCAATTATGTGTTTTAAGAGAGTTGTCATTGTCTGACGCAGTTCTAACTCTCGGGTCCTGATGTAATTATCTGCTGCTATCTCTGCTGATCATTTCTGATGATCTGTCTGTCATCTCCTGATTCTTTGTTATTAATAGTTTACTACAGATAGTGCCTTGCTTTCTTGCCTCTCGCCGGGGCTCTGCTGGCTGTTAATGCCACGTCTGTATTCTTATACAAACTGCCCCACACTTGCTTCAGTCCCATGGCTGGAAAGAATTGACTTCCTGCCAGAACGTCCAGAAAACAAAAGTTGTATTGCTAGTATTTATTGATTAATTTTACTCCAGAGCATCCCCACATCTAGCTTTTCATTCATTTATTTATTTGTTCATTCAACCATGTGTTTAGCAAACCCTTAGTAAGTTTCCTCTATGGGTCCAGCTCTACAGCTAGTGTGGGGATTAAAATGGATAAGATATGATCTTGTTCACCGGGGATTATAGGCCAAAAAAGCGGGAGGGAGAAGTGTACACAAATCTATCTGAGGTGCATTGGAATTGATTCTATAGGGTGGGGAAGCAGGAACAGAAAAGCCTTCATAGAAGAAATAATCCATGACTCGAATCTTAGAACAGTCATTTTACTGTTCAGGGATCAGAGCTGCCTTACTGCATGAGCCCGTATGTATTTGAGGAAATTTGGAGGAGTTAAGAGTCAAAAGCAATGTTTTCTTGTCCCTTTTAGGATTATTAGATTGTTGTTTGACCATCTGTTGATTACTACCTAACTTGTGAGTTAAACTTTGGCAGATAGTATATTCTGCTATATCTTGACTTGAAAGTATTACTGATGGTGTAGACAAAGAAACGTATCTGCACATTTAGTATCCCATGTAACTAGCATTGTAACTAATGCTCAATTCCCAGGGCCCATGTTTCAGTGGCATTCATCCTATACACATGCTCACACTATTGATCCCATACCATTAAATCCCCACAGTCCTCACATACGCCTTTGGCACAGCTCTGCCAGCCTGGAGCATTGTACTGGTAGTCTTGCATGCAATGAAGTTTGATGTCATTAAAGCAAGCGTTGGTACTAAGACTGATTCACAGTGCATGCAAGTGAGATTTTAGAATAGAGACAGGGGGTCTCCAAGTCTCTTTGTGAGCACTTGTTTCAAGAGCAGCCCCCTCAATTCGTGGGCATTAGTATAAGGAATACAAAACATTCCAAATACAGGCTAATTCTCTAACAATATGGCAGATACATATACTTCATCAAATGCATCACCTACTGTGTGCATAGAGGCATTAATACATTGCTGCTCCCTTAAAATCTATATGCCAATTACTATCAAAAGCAAGAGTTCTCCCCAGTGTTCCAAAGGAGCAAGTCTGTAAGAATGATATGTGTCGATACCCTGAAGCCTCAGAGGAGCAAATAACTGTTCTAACTCTCCCAGGACCCACTTCCTTGTCTGTGCTGCCATGGAAACAAGTCTCTTGTCCAACTCAAGTTCTCCGATAATTAGTGTTGAAAGAACATTCTTGATTTGTAAATGAACAAATCAGTCCTCTGCATCAAGGTTGTTACATGCCTCAATCTCTGAGTATCATCACATTTGATAAAACACTTCCTATTCACTCATTAATTCAAAAATTCTTACTGAGCAACTGGTATATGCACAACACTGGGGGATACTATGGAGGCCAAGGAGCACTTTTCTGACACTGCTTGATGAAAGCCTACCGCAAGCCATCTGATCAGGAAACCAGTCCCTGCCAGAGTCCAGAGGAATACTGTCTTTAACTGCCCCAGCCCAGCACCCATATGTAAGCACACACAGTACTCCTTATCTTAGTTCCCTGGCTGGATTACAGATGTAGCTACTGTTCTGATTCATTTACAAAATTTTCTAATGGACTCTATGTCATTGCCTTTCAGAACTCAGAAGAGTGTCTTTGGAAATTTATGAATACCTTGTATTAAATCCTTTTGCTCATTATTTTTGTCTCTGACCAGGAAGAACTGATACCACATGGTGGGGGTGGGGGAAGCACAGCTTCAGGGTAGAAGGAGTTTGCAGTCAGCTAAGGGAATTGAGGCACTTACAAAGTTGACCATATCAGAATACATTATGCACTATGAAGGACAAAAGACAGTGGAAAAATGAGAGTAGTTCCACGACAGATTAGTTCCAGTGAGCTTTTAAGCAGGTTTCTGAAGATGTTTCACATATAGAGATATGAATGTGGTCTCAGCAGGGAAAACTTGGCCTAGAAATATAGATGTCTATTAAATATTAAAATGAGTGTATGCTTAAAAAAAAGGGAACATTTACCTGCAGGATGACTATAATATGCCTCCTATGACAACTTTAGAAAAACTCTAGATAAGTGTCCCTTATATTAGCTATTAGATTACTATTTGGTTCATCTTTCTTTTATAATTTTATAATCAAACATTTTTGTATAGCTATTTACAGAAAAAAAATTATGTAATAAGAAAAAGAGCAAAACTAGTGTCACCTAAACCATATCCCTAATGAATTTTTTTAATTTTAAAGTACATGATTTGCATAAAGTATGTCTTAGAATATTCTCTCTCTAAAACATGGTGCATCCTCAGTATCTAATAGTAACAGTAATGATTTCTTTAACTTCATTTTAACTTATAAAATAAACGTAACATTTTAATCCTGAACATATGCTTAGGTTTAACCATATTTTCCTCTGATATTTTTTGAAACTGTGAAACAGCGACATGTCTATACATTATTCCCTTGTTGATTATTTCCATGCATTTTTCTAATTTAATATTTCAAATCATCAATACTTTATATTTTTAAGTGTTTTAGTCTTTTAATGATACCAGCTGAAAGCCTGAAAACCATTTCCTTCTCATGTGCACCTCCCGATTTGAATAGTTTGAGATTTAGAAAGGTTTCCTATTTACTCACATTTTAATGATATACATTTCTACTTCACTGGTGGAAAAGGCTGATCAGTCACAGAAAGGTCAGTTAACACTAAATAGACCCTTTCTTTATGTAATTACAAAGAATAATATCTTTGTGCTGATGGCACTGCACAGGGAGTGGGTGATGCAGAGAATTAATGTGCTGCCTTGTTGGCCCATGGGATACAGATTCCAATACAATAACCACAACTTATTCTAATTATGCAGCTTTAAAAGGTCATCAGCAAAAAGAGTTAAGGAATTATCAACTAACTTTATCATAAAGTAATAATGTACTACATAAATGCAGAAACTGGAAGAACAATACCCAGAAACTTCATTATGAAGGAGAGAAAAACTGGCCTAAGTGGTTCCTGGTATGTATGTATGTATATATTATATATATATATATATATATATATATATATATGACACAATGGACAATATTTGAAAACTTAAAATACTTGATATTTTTCAACTCTCGATTGATGTGGTCAGGTACCCTGATGCCACCATTTATTTGTAGAAAATGATTATTTCAAAAAATTTATAATAGTTCATTGTCACATTCATGTTATACCAGAATTTAAATATTTTGTATTAAAAAATCCATTTGTTATAAAATAGTAAATGCTGATTATCTTATATGCAGAATACCCAAAGAGGTACATGAAGAAGAGAATTTCAGCTCCTCTTCCCAAACACTGTCAATTTTATCTCCAAAGTTCACATTAACAATTTGGTATAAGTCCTTCAGGGATAAAAATTTTTAAGTAGATTTACTAGAAAGAAGAGACCATGAGCATCTCTACACACCTGATGTTGTTGTTCATATTGGGGCGCATTCTGAACTTTTCAATGTAGCTCAAGTTTAAGTATGATTT
This sequence comes from Callospermophilus lateralis, assembly GCF_048772815.1. NCBI lineage: Eukaryota > Metazoa > Chordata > Mammalia > Rodentia > Sciuridae > Callospermophilus > Callospermophilus lateralis. The sequence continues at coordinate 37,585,498 of NC_135321.1, read as the reverse complement.
AAATATCTAAGGTAATTTTCAAGTGATACTCATTTGGGGATGTATTCACTCTCCAAAATAACTTAATCCCAGTATGGAAAAAAAAAACCCAAAGTCTAAAATATGTACTATCTAACTCTTTACAGAAAAAAATTGGCTTACCCCTGTTCTAGAATCTAGTTAAATTATTAGTGTGTCGCACAACAAAGTTTCAACTCGACCTCTTATTCAAGATTTATTTGGGTCATACTTAAGCCTTTTTCTTCCCCCCACCCTGCCCCCGTAACACGAGGAAGACTGCTGGAAAGCATTATCTTTATTTTTTTGTACCAGTATAGCAAATACTAAGGAGACATGACCAATCAATAATAACTTCAAAGATGCCCCTCCTAAAAAATAATGAGATATTGTTCATGAGCTTTTAGGTATTCTTGAAATGGATTCAATACTTTGCAGAGAGTTGTCAGAATGGTTAAGATACTAACAATCATATGCAAATGCACCTACCCCACCCCTGCCTTCTTTAGTTAAGCAGGTTTCATGTAGATGGTTCATTCCAGAAAAACAAGAGAGGTGCTCATTTTTCTACTCTGCAACTTCTATTTTCAGAGTTCTGAATTAACTTTATTTTGCCAAGCTGAGGTTTAATTTTGCAGGCAACATAGGTGTTCATTCATTTGCAGAATGGTGAAGTAAAATGTAGTGATCACCCACCATGAAAGACTGCACCAAGTGATTAGAAGAAATGGTGTAGATGAACATTATTGCAACACTGAGCCATCTTTAAAATGTAGCACTGAGTGGATAAAATGGAAACAGAATGATAGATATTTCATAATTCAACACATAAAGAACCAACAAGCAATTATAATTAAAAATTAAGAAGGGAGAAAATAAGAGTTAATATTTTGAGGATATATAAGTCTATATGGCAACTAAGGGCACTCTTTCTTAAAATGGTTAAGTGGATAAATAACTACATATTCCAGGTTGCTCCAGGAATTTAAACACATACACACTCACACACACACACACACACACACACACACACGCTTAAAATAAGGTAAGTCAAATATCCAACAACTCTGGAAATACAGCTCTGCAATGATATGTCCTCAGGGACCCCAACCATAGGATTTATTCTATCTACTAGCCACAGGTAGAAAAAATGAAGGCAAAAAGAAATCTGTCAGCACAGCTAGTTACCAAATTCATGGTGGTTTCTATGTCTGCGTTTCCTCTTCCTGTTTCTTCAGTTTCTCATGTGCTTCCCTTTCCTGTTTATGCTTTTCTACCATTTTCTTTTTTTTTTTTTTAATTACATTTATATATTTTTTTTTTTTGAGAGAGAGAGAGAGAGAGAGAGAATTTTATTATTTATTTCTTAGTTCTCGGCGGACACAACATCTTTGTTTGTATGTGGTGCTGAGGATCGAACCCGGGCCACACGCATGCCAGGCGAGCACGCTACCGCTTGAGCCACATCCCCAGCCCCTTTTTCTACCATTTTCTCCCCTCTGTTGTCAGGTATGAAACATTCAGCCATCTCAGCTGAATATTACCCCTCTTTCCTCCTGAACATACCACCTTCCCTTCCTTGGCCCTCTATTCTTTCCACGTTTTTCTTCTGATGTTGTGGTTTAGAAATAGAAGTGTGTCAAAAGAATTAAAAATAGGAAATATTGGATGATTGCTCTTTTTTTCCCCCCTACAACTTAAAATGCTTCATGAAAATCTAAGATAACAGAGGAGAATGGTGAAACGTAGATTGTGCCATTCACTCCATGGATGTTTTCTTTTTGGTGTTGGCCACGCACTAATTTGGATAGTGGTGGTAACAAAGGATGGAGATTTTATCCTTCTGTATCAATATGACATTTCAACCTAGCAGGAAAGTACAAGAATAAAAGTGGCATTTAGAAGAATACATTTGTTTAATTGGTTGGTAGTAAATACTGTGCATGTGTATTTATATGTGATGAAATATGTAAAGACTGACATTTTCAACTTTTTTTAAGTAAAACAGTCACTAGGTATGGCACTCATACTTCAAGACTGTGCTGTATCTATCTCTGTACTGCGATCACTATATTTTATTACAGTTAATCACTTTGTATTAGTTTCCCTACTTCTGTGAACTGTTTGTGCCACATTAACTTTTGTCCTTGTGCCCAGGTACATAGTAGACCCTGAGTAAATGGAATTCAATTTAATAGATGATAGTCGTTACCTAATACTCTTAACTTCATTTTTTTGGGGCGGGGGGTATCAGGGATTGAACTCAATGGCATTTGACCACTGAGCCACATCCCCAGCCCTATTTCATATTTTATTTAGAGACAGGGTCTCACTGAGTTGCTTAGTACCTCGCCATTGCTGAGGCTGGCTTTGAACTCACGATCTTCCTGTCTCAGCCTCTCAAGCTGCTGGATTACAGGCATACTCCTGACTTCTTAAAGACAGAAGTACATGTACAGAGGAAATGGGTTTACTAAACAGAAATAATTTTTAGTTTTAAAAGTATCTACTTTAGCCAAGTATTCTTAAATGAGTGACTTTTCAGAGGACTATTCAGGAATGCAATTTTATGTGTGTATTTTTTAAAATGTATTCTGTTGAGAAACATTTCACAATTCATGAACATAAAAACATAGAAATTTATCCATTTACATTTCGGCTGAAAAAAATAATAAGGTTTCCAGGTCTTTAAATCAATCCTAGTTTGCAAAAGCATGTTACTGTATAATCTCTCTGTGTTGTATTCCAGTTTACTTGTAGGTTTTTCTTGGAAGACTGACAGAAATCTAAACTACCTGCTTTGCTACCTTTACACACCTTGCTAAGCTGGGTTCTTAGAACGCAGGAGATTAGCATTTCAAAAAAAGTAGTGAGAATTTCACATGAAATGAATATAGTTGATTTTTTTTAAACTCAGAGAATCTTTACAGTTGCAGATGGATATAAATGCTCTCAGCAAAGTGAGAATTGCAAATGAGACTACAAAAAGCAGTATGCAAATTATCTTATCCCAAATATTTTTGAACAAAGAAATAATTAATTTATTGCACTTTTTAATGACCTAAATATGGAGAAGTGGTCTAGCTCTAAATGGAAATATCCTTTATACCCCGCTTTCTCTATGCAAGAGAAAGGTGATGCTACTCAGTTTCACAGAATTTCTTCTTTGTCCTAGGACTCAAGAAGCGTCATTCCCTACACCTAAATCTCTGCTGTCAGTGTAGTTTTCTCCCTTATAAAATGTTCCTTTTAACTCTTCTAAGAAAAGAAAGGAAGGAAGTGCAAACCTGGAATTACATGTTACATCTACTCCAGAAACATTTACTATCACCCAGTTTCTACCTTTCTTTGGTCTTAGTGTAGTCATTCACCTATGCATAGCTCTCAACCTCTTCACATGCAATCAGGGTCTAAAATGTGTCACCATTCAAAGCAAGAAACCAATTAGCTCAATTTTGAATTTTAATAATCACACATGCTATCTGCATTTTAGGTAGCCCCCACTTCTTCCAGGCAACTGTATCAGGTGAGTCCTTCACAAATTGTGCATAACTGTTAGAGCCTTCATCCCTGGAACCAGTGAATATGCTATTATATGAAGTTAAGGGGACTTTGCAATATGATTAAGCTTACAGTTTCTTCTAGATTATCTGAGCAGAACTATCTAATCATACAGATTTTTAACAATGGAGAATCTTTCTTACCTGTCTGAAGTTCAGAGAAATGTGAAGCAAGAAGCAAGAAAAATTTGAACCTGAGACCCATTATCTCCCTTTCCTGGTGTTAAAGATGGAAGAAGAAAACTACAAGCCAAAAAACAATAATAATAATGTAGATGCTCCCTAGAAGCAGGAAATGACCTTTGTTAGACTTCTGACCTACAGAGTCAAGAGATAACTTCATATGGTTTTAGCATCTAAATTTATGATATTTATCCTGCTAGCAGTACAAAACTAATATGGTGACTCAGGTTATTATGTTAGGTAGTAGAAATATAAAATTTAATTAAATATTGCATAGACCCTGACAGCTTAATGGTAGAAACAAACCAAACCAACGTTGCAGACTTTTTGCAACAAGTATTAGAAAAAAAATCTTTAAAATTATTCAGTTATGCATTCATTTATTTTGCATATAACATTTGTTTTCTAATGATATGTGAAGTGACTTGTAGCATGTCAATAATCACTAAAAAATCAATTCTAACATGATATAGACTATGCCATGATCTCCTAACTAAATTTGTTTATAACTGTAACATAGATTGAATCATCATCCCTCCTTGAAATAAATTATTCATTCACTTGAAGAATTATTGACTACATTTTTAAGGTCTATTATGAAATTAGAAAAATTTGAGGCTTATGTTTCTCCACCATGAGTAAAATATAAGCTTGCATATAAGATGAACTGGCTATTCTGCTGGTACAAGTCTCTCCAGTTCATACCTTTTAAATGACTGACTGATTAGCTGACCTTGCAAGTAGTGTTGAAACAAAAGTGTACAGTTTGAAAGATTCTGGGTTTGAATTCAACCTAGAAGTTGAAAATAAACAAAAATGTCTGATAGAAACTCTTATTCGTGCCAGGGAAATTAGAAAAATCAGAAACAAAACAGAACACAGCTAATGTGCAAGATATCCCTGCTGGTTATCAAGGTCTTGCTTTCTCTCAGTGACTACTCTAAACTGACTTCTGCCATTATGGTAAAACCCAGTAATGTGCTGGCTCTTCATGATAGTGGCAGCAGGGTCCAGCGTGCCCTTCGTCCAAGTGTATTTATTACAAGTAAGATCGACACAGCCCTACACTACAGCTTTTGAACAGGCTAAGAAATTGTTGGGCAAATGATTTTATAAACTTCAAGAATATTAACCAACTATTACAAATATACATATAGACAGATTGCTAGAATTTTTGAATAACTATACTGATTTTTCTGTATGTATATAATACAAGGAAAGTAAACTTGTCACAGTGGCTTAAATCTCTGCATGACAAAATGATTAAAGATATTGTACTATGCTCTTTCAAATCCAGAATATGTATTTAAAACTCACCTTTATTCCTTTTTATTATTAAACAAAAGAAATGAACAACATTTGCATTTGATATAGATCCTTTATAAAAGATTACAGATCTGTTTTCTATTCATTAAAATCTCTGCTAATACCACTAGACTTTTTCAAACTTTTAAAAATTGAGGTTCAGTATACATACTTAGCTATTGGAATGGATAACATTTTATGAATGAACATTCCTACGTAACTACCATCGACATGAGAGTCTAGAAGAAAATATACCATCACCCTGAGGAAATTCCCCCACCTTCACTCCCTGTCAATAATTAGCCACACTCCCAAACACTGAAATTTTGATTATTTTTATACTCATATAAATATAATTCCACCGTATGTACTTTCTTGAGTCTCACATCTTTTGTTCAAAATTCATTCTGGTAGATTCATCCTTATATTTTAGTGTGGCAGTAGTTCATTATCATCTCTCTATTTTTATTCCATTATATGAGTAAACCATAATTTATGTACTATTGAATTAATTCAGGAGCTATTACAAATAAAGCTGCTAATAACATTCTGTATACAACACTAACATATTTTGGTGTACAGGTGCTCTAATTCCTGACATCAGGAAGTAAAATCATATATGCAATATTTTCAGCTATGTTGGAATATTTAAAAATAGTTACACCAATTTACCTTCCCATCTGACGTGTCTGAGGGTTCCTGTGGCTGTTCCTTTTTACCTACACTTTGAAATTCTAGCCATTTAGGTAAGAGTGTAGTCACAGTATCGTAGTTTAATTTTGCATTTCCTTGATTATTATGTTGAATGCATTTCTCTATGCTTGTTGGCCATTAGGATAGCTCTTCTGTGAAGTTGTTGTCAAGCTTTTTGTCACTTTTCTTAGTCAGCTTGCTTGCCTTTGTTGTTTTGCTAAGGACTACTTATTTATCATGGGTGACACTGCTTTGTTAGATACATGTATCGTAAGTGTTTTCTCCTAAGATGGGACTTGTCTTTTTACTCTTTAATGGTGTCTTTTGAGGAAAAGGAGTTCTTAATTTGGAAAGCACAGTTTATGAACTACTTGTTTTTTCATGGTTGGTGCTTGTAACTTGTACGAAATATCTCTGGCAATTACAAGAGACATCAGATGTTCTTATGTGGTTTTCTCCAAAAACTTTATATAACTTTAACATTTACATCTATAATATAAGTGGGATTGATTTTTATTTACATCATGAAGTAGAAAGTCCAGGTTCTTTTTCAGTTTTTTTTTAGATATTCAACTGATCATGTACCATTTATTAATTCAGTGCCATGTATTATGCAGTATCCTTTTATACTATATTTTGGTAGCATCTTCCTGTTTATGAAGAGGCCATGTTTACATTCTGGGTCCAGTTCTGGAGTCCCTATTCTGTATGATTGTTTTCTTATCTCTGTGACCATATTACACTTTCTTTTACTGTGGTCTTACAGTAAGTCTAGACACCTGGTAACATTAGTCTCAAAGTCAACTTTATCCCTCTTTAAGGCTTTCTTCTCAACATTTTGGTCCTTTGCATTTCCTTATACATTTTAGAATAAATGCATAAATCTTCTGAAAATTCTGATTGAGATTTTAATTAGATTTCCATTACACATATAAATAAATTTGGGGAAAATTCACATCTTTATAATTCTGAATTTCCAGCTATTTATAAGTTTGATAGATTATTCCATTTACTAGAAAAGTCAATTTTCTTAGAAAAATTTTATAGTTTTCTGCAGAAAAGATTTGTACATTTCTTATTAGATATACACCTAGGCATTTGATTTTTACTTATTATGTTATATTATAAATAGTATCTATTTTAAGTTATTATTTCCTAATTATTTATGACTAGTATTTAGAAATACAATTGAGTTTTATTATGACTGCTTTTAGAATCATCATTTATCATGTTAAACAAGTTTTCTTCCTATTTCTAATTTGCTCAAAATTATCACAAATGCTTTGTGAATTTCACTAAAGCTTTCCTGTATCTATGAAGATCATTATTTGAGCTTTTTCTTCCTTTTACTGTTAATGTGATAAATTGTTGTATATGTTGACAGTTTTTTAAGACCAGAAATTCTTTGCTTTAGTTTTGAGTAATCAAATATTCCACTAGCCAAATTTGACTGATGTTGGTTATGTTTTCACGTTCTATTTTCCTCCAAGGATTATTAAAAAAATTCTCATATACTGCAACACAGTTAATATGAAGCCAGCAGTCAGATATATTGGTCCTAACAGGTCTCAAGTTCTTCTGTGTACTAGCTGCATAACTGCTATTCTCTATTCATAAAAATAATCAAATCAGCCCCAGATGCCTCACATATTGTTTATAAAGATAAAATGACTGAGTAAAAGTGAAAAGGCATAGTAGAGTATCAAGAAGAATTAATGAGAAATGTAAGTGGTCAATTTTTATTGCAATGTTCATTAAAGTTCTACTTAATAATGAAATGTCCAACTTGAACCTTTCTCCCTAATACTTTTATTTTTCTTGAAAATTAGAACAAGTTTTACATGCTAATATCTGCCCCCACAGAAACCATCCAAATTGTCAAAGCTGTCAAGTGAGAAAGTTTCAAATCAATGAGACTTTCCCAAACTGTTATATTAAATAGTCAAGATATTTGTTCTGACTTCACAAATTCACAATAGATACCATAAATTAACACTGAAGTTATATTATAAGCCTAGTATTTTTATATTTTGATAAGAAAAATATCACAGTTTCTACATGATTTTAGTCTTTACACACATAAAATTAACTCCCTGGCCTGAGCAAGTTCATAACACACAGTATACATACAGCCTCCGTCTTTCCTCAGACTATTCCCCACAGGGAAGACAGACTAACCAAATTCTCTGCCCCATTTTGTTAGATAATGTCACCTGTTAAATTTCTTATTTCCAACCTTTGTGCTCCCTAAGAGTGGTATTAAATTTAGTAATGGTAAATTCAAAATAGATGCTAGATGATCATTTCCAATTTAAGCCTACTTGCTAATCATATTCAAAAGTTAGATGTCCTTAAAGTTAATTGCAAATTACTTTTTGGACTTTTCTTTCTCCTTTGTTTTCCAGCAACTCACTCCTTTTCCTTTATTAGACAGCCTGCTGATGGGGTTCCAAGGATAGACTATCTTTTCCCGGAAAGGTAAAGTGAAGAGCTCAGCAGTACAAGAGCCTGCATGCACAGAGCAGAGCCGCACTGGCTCTCCACTGAGTTTCACTTTGTTAGCTTTCATAGCCAGTTAGCTTTAATGTCGGGATCATCATAGGAATGGGGGGAGCAAGATCAGCACTTGGCCTCCAAATATCTTCCCTATTATTATCGCTCCATTGGTTTTGGTGATTATTCTATACCCTACCACACTTACTTATAGCAGGACAAACAGAAGATGATGGGAAAATTCCTGCATTTTCTACAGAGGGAAAACATGAAAATCAAAGGAAATCCATGCTGATTAAGACTCACACCTATAAGCGAAATGATTTTGTGAGCCTAAGTTGACTATGGCAAATACTTGAAATTTTTACTCATAAAAAACTAAGGGTATTTTCGTACTTTTTTTTTTTTCCTAAATAAAGCAATGGTCTTAAGTAAAAGACTTATTCTTATATGAAAATTCCTTAAAACTCAACTCTACCTAAGCATTTATTTTTAATCCCTCATGGAATATCCAAAGATAAAGGAAAACACATGCTCATTCAATATTAAAAATCTGCTAGGGGGAAATCACAATAAAGTAAGTTATAATTCAGTTTTCTTGAACATTGAAAATTTAAGAAAATTATTTTGTGCTTTTGTGCACGTTGAATTATTTAGTGAAAATTATTAAAAATCAATTTAGCACTGGATTTATTGAAAGATATTTTTCTTTGAAGTAAATATTACTTTTGTTGAACTGTGATTTTGGTGGGAAGAGACTAATGACTTGTCTATGTTATGATATTCCTTAATAATTTTAGAATAAACTAGAACAAAATCCCTAAATAAATATCAGCTCCAAAGTAAATAATTTCTGAGGATTCCAGCTATCTCAAAATGGTCACAACTACCTAACTAGATCTCACCCAAATGAAATTCAGTATCTCAAGATTCAACATCTTGGCAAAGTCTTCATCACTAATTAAAATAATAGCAATAGAAGAGCATCTGCAATTACTCTGTTTAGGGTAAAATTACAAGGGCTATAAATCTCCAAGCTTCGGGGCATAATCTGATCACCAGCTGGGGTGAGAAAGAAATGTCTACCTATTGTGTAATTTTGCAAAATTAGGTACATTATATGTTTTACTCCCTCAGAAACATCTGGCACAGACATACTATTTGAGAGACTATTGGGCTACACACAAGGGACACTACTTGGTAAGCTATAGAAAATATATTTATATTTTTATATATAAATTAGGTGATATATATACATAAGAGTGATATATATGTGTATGTGTATATATATATAGATATATATATATATATCAACTAAAATCCAGGGCTTGCTAGAGGAATGTTTCCTCTTAATGGTATTGGTTTCAAATTCTTCCCAGGCCATTGATCAAAGGTCAATGTAAACATCAGAATATGAGAAGCTCAAAATGTTTAAACTGCATTGTTAGTCCCTTTGCCATAAAACAGAGTTGATTTTAATGCAGATGATATTTAGTTGTCTCCACATTCTGTATTTAGAGTTCTCATGAAATTGTGAGTGTCATGGGAGATTGACAGAAAACTGAGAGTAGCAAATAATGGTCTAAGACAGCTCCTTGGCAACAGACTCTTAGACCAAAAAGATATAAATCTGCATGAGGAAAGACGAGAAGATCCTTTCTCTCTTTTACTAGGTGGCTTGAGAAGGAAGTGGGAGAAAGAGGCCAGCTGTCAGGAAACATCTGCAGCACAGCCAGCATCTGCCCTGGGAACACTGTCCAGGAGGCACCCTGGTGGCCCAGATCACCACATGTTAGTCCAAGAACATGGAGCAAGGAAATTTTAGGGGTGTAGGGATACGGGCCCTGTGGGTGAGAAGGAGAACACTGCAATAGACTGAGATTGCACAGAGTGAACTCTGAAATGTTAAAAATGGGTAATAATCACTAAAAACTTGTTAACCAATCACTAGTGATTAATAATATGTAATACTTATTGTTGTCCCTAAGTTAAAGAAGCTTCAGAAAATGAAGAAGCAGAATACAAAGCCAAAACATGCTACAATTGTGGACAAATAAGACATTTTAGAAGGAGTTGCCCCATAGGAGGAGGGCTTAACAAAACTGGGTATCAAAAGGGTAGAATACCAGGTATTTGCCCACGATGCCATAGAGGGAGACATTGGGCTAATGAATGCCATTCTCAAACCACTGTAGAGGGTACTTCGTTATCAAAAAACGGACAAGGACCAGGTATTTACCCACGATATCGTGGAGGAAAAAATTGGAATCCATTGCCAAAAAATGGACAGGGGGGCCCAATGCTCCAGGGCCCACGACCACAAATATACGGGGCACTGGAGGAACCCAGCAACACCATCAGGCTAGTGCCCAGGACTCATTATCCATCAGATCCCTCATTAGACAAACCCGAGGGAGCACAGGGCTGGACATCTGTGCCTCTGCCAGAGCAGTACTAACTCCAGAGATGGGAGTTCAAATCATTCCCACAGGGGTAAAGGACCTCTTCCCCAAGGAACAGTAGGCTTATTGTTGGGACGCAGTTCTTCTACTCTAAAAGGACTTATGACAATTCCTGGGGTAATTGATCCCGATTACGAAGGTGAAATAAAAATTATAGCCAGTTCTCCAAGGGGTATATCAGTAATTTCACCAGGAGACAGAATCACACAATTATTAATAATACCCAGCCTACATGATAAATTTTCCAGTCGTACTGTAGAAAGAGGTTACAGGGTTTTAGGCTCCACAGGTATAGATTGGGCTATGCTTTCTTTAAATTTAGATTCTCGGATGCTAAAATTAAATATACAAGGACATGAATTTAATGAGCTACTGGATATAGGTGCAGACCTTAGCATTATCTCCCACCAGGAATGGCCAGAACATTGGCCATTACAACAAACCACTCCTCCTGGCAAAGTGCCAGGCACCATCTTGACTTGTCTGTGGCCCTCAACAAAAGCAAATAACTATTTTTGTTGTTGTTGTTCAACTACATTCTATCAAATTTCTGAATCACAGACTTGACAATATATGGACTAAATAGAACATGGCTACAGTTGTTTTAAAAATTTTTTAATTAACTTACATGCTTTTAAGGTAGCATCTTTCCAATTTACCCCAGTCCCTAAAACCCCTTACTTAGACTTAACCTTTCTTATATCAAATATTATGCTTATGTCCACAAAAGCACTGAGCTTTACAAATATCAGTGTAATTGTATCATGTTTCAATATAGTTTTTAATATTTTGCCTAACTTGCTTTATGGAAATGTACCATGCCTTTTGTTTATGAAGTTTATTGTAAGGGAAGCCTTTGAAAAAAAAGCCAATTCTCAGCACCTTTTTTCACCATTAGAATCAATGGTGGTACCAAGTTGGAATGTCTCTTTATGGCTCAAACACTTGATTGCCAGAATGTTCTGTGAAAAACATCAAAAAACCTTGAATTTTTCCTCAGCTATACAGTCTGCAAACTTTTATTCACCACTGGACAGGGCTTGTATTTTCTCTCCGTACTTGTCCCTACAAGGTTCTGTGTACTTTGGCTATCTCCCTAGTGTCAGGACTCCTTTGCTGACGGTCAGTTCCCACCTCATTATGAACCCCAGATGTTTTCCTGCAGACCTTTATACACTTTCAAGGCACTGGCGGTGCTGCATCAGAATTTCCTCTGAAAGGAATCTGCTAACAGTTGCTTTTTAGGATAAGTACATTCCAAGTAATCACAGCATAAATGATGACTGTATTGCAGAGTAGATGAATTTTTATACTTAGTGAGTTTATTTTGACTAAATTCATGTCAAATGGAAGCTTTTAAACAGAAAATATTACTGCAGAAATTTCCTAATGTTTTCTGATAGTTTGTCTTTGAGGGATTGTCACATTTAGATTAGTCATTGCTGTGATTATGAGGATCTGTGAATCATAAACCTAGATCTAACCCAGAGATTCCCACGCCAAGGGTGTCTACAAAGACGAGCTCCTACAGAAGTGATTTTACCTTCCTGAACTGCAAGCTACCCCAGGGACTTCTGGGAATGTGGAAGATTCTGGTCATAATGTGGTGGTCAAACCTACTCCAGCCTAATGCTTCCAGAGGCATCTGTTTTGGAGCCAAAAATCAAGGTTCCAAAGACTAATCTAAAAGCCTAACTAGGGATAAACTAAATTCATCTTGTACAGTGAAATTTAGAATAGGTAAGAGAGTGGCTCTGAATTCGTTTGGAATTGCTGCATACCAAATCACCACAAATTTAGCTGATTGAAACAACACCCATTTATCATTTCACATTTCTTTTGTTCGGAAGTCTGGACATGGCCCAGCTGTATCCCTGTATCTCTGTTCAGTGTTTGACTTGCAAGATATCTGCAGGACAGAGTTCTCATTCAGAGACTCCACCAGAGCTATTTTCAACTTCCTGGCTCCCTCAGATTGTCGGCAGAGCTTATTTTCTTGTGGCTATATGACTGAGGTGGTTGTTTTTGGCTGGCGGTCAGCCAGGCATTGCTCTCCACTTCTAGATATGCACTCAGATCCTTAGCAGGTAGCCCACTGCTTCAAGCCAGCAGCAGAGAACCTCTTGTCAAAACCCCTCTCACACTTTGAATCACCCTTTTAAAGCTGACTTAATTAGGTCAGACTCACCAGGAACAATCTCCTTTTCCTAAAAATTTACTGATTTGGGACTTTAATTACATATGCAAAATCCCTTCACAGCAGCAACTAGGCTAGTGTTAATTGAATGGTCGGGAGAAGGTATGTGTATACCAGGTGGTGGGAATCTTGGGTTCAATCAGGGAAGAAGGACCAGTAAGATATATAATTATGGATATAATACCAACATTTTGATCAACCTCAGAATGCATATACTATGGTGGTCCCATAAGATTAAAATAAAGCTCAAAAATTCCTATTGCCTAGTGATAAACAAGAGCTGTCCTGTCATAGTGCAATCCGTTACTCATGCTTATGCTGATGGTGCTGTAAACAAACCTACTACATGAAAGTATATCACAAATAATTATGTAGATTATATAATACTTTATAATGATAATTTATTACTGGTTTTGTGTATTTAATATACCATAGTTTTAAATCATTATTTGAGTATACTCCTTCCACATATAAAAAAGCATGCTGTGTTACACCAGAAATAGCCTCTCACATCTTAAATTTACCATACTTTATGATTGCAACAAGAGGCAATTTGATTAAAAAAAAGAAAAAGAAAACAATTTCTTGATGTTTACATAATGATAAAATCATATAATGATGCATTTCTAAGAACAAATCCCATTGTTGAGTGATGTGCAACTTTAGATAGACAGATATAGACATCATCTACCTACCTATCTATCTATCACAAGTAATTAGCTTACACAATTGGTGGGTGCTTGCTAGGCAGATCAAAATCCATAGTCAGGAAGAGGCAATTGCAGGAAAGCTGGAAACCATGAGCATGAACAGAAACATGAGCTAAAATAGTTGTCCACGGGTAGAAAGGTAGAATTTCTTCTCTCTCAAAATTTGCCTCTGGTCTTACAGGGTATTCCCTACCTCAAGTTGATTGAAGAATAAAATATCTCAGACCTGGTTTATAGATGGTTCAACATGATATACAGGCACCTACTGGACTATTTTATTATATGGATTAGACACTTTGGATAAGGATTTACCCTCCCTTCTATAAAGCACCTCATATAATTGTGGTTCTGTACCTGATGGCGTGACCCAAATCTTCATTCCTGAAGAGTGATGTGTATTTACTCCTGATGATTAGGAGATTTGGTTCAACCCCAGGCAAAGAACAAAGACCAGCTGTGATACTTACTGAGGGCAAAAGGAATATAAAAGGGGTGGTGAAAAAAGACATCTGTAAATCCCATCAGCAACCATGTTATCAAGTGCACACATGAATACTTCATAATTATAAGAATTTATTCCTTATTTTGCCATAAAAATACAAAAATTACTTTCACTTTCTTCTTTTTAACCAATTTATAGATAGATAATCTCATTATCTCAGTATTTAAATTATAGGATGTCAAAGTAGAAAAGGGAATATCATCCTCTTCTTTGGGTTAAGAATAGCTGTATCATGTTGGGTGGAAAAATAATTCAGTTTTGATTTAAATTTTCACACCATGATGCAACTACATCATATTAAAAGATTAAGAAATATTAAAAAATTCAAAAGAAATAATAAGAAAGATAGAGATTTTTTTAATGACAGTCAAAACTTTTTAAGAAGACCTCTTAATCAAGAATCAGAAAGACCAATTTCATTCAATTTAAAATGACACATATGGGTGCCCAGTTGACAAGGGGTAAATTGTGATGGCTTTTTGGATGTGCCAGCTTCGATAGACTTTATTCCAGTTGTTCAAATACTAATTTAGGTGTTTCTGTGAAGGAATTTTGTAGATGTGATTAATTCTCCTTAAGGGAAATTATTCTAGATAATCCTGGATGAATCTGATTTAATCATTTGGAAAGACTTGAAAACAGTGTCGAAGCTTTACAGAAAAAGTAGAGAGATACAGAGACAATGGAGAAGAAATATCACCTGTGTCCAACAGTGTCTGCTTGTGCCCCCGAGTTCAGCCTCCCCACAATGTTCCCTTTCTGATTGCCTGTCCTACAAACTTCATACTTATTTAGCTAGTTTCCACAATGGTGTAAGCCAGTTCTTTATAATAAATGAACACAAACATGTATATGTATGTATATTCATGTGTATGTGTATGTAAATAGATAATAGAAAACCATATACTGACACAGACTGACACAGACAGACAAATATCCTACTAATTTGCTTTGCTTCTTGAACCACAGTGAACATAGGGGCTAAATTAGAATTATGCCTACCATAGGCTTTTTTAAAATATAGTAAGGTAATAAATATGTCAATGACTAGAATCAGAACTGGAAGACCTAGGCTTGAGGTTAGGTATTACCACTAAAATATCAACTCTAGTCAAGTCACTTAACTTCTTCTATATTTGGGAACCTATCTGCAGAGTTGTGGACATCAGATAAGAAAAAAGTATCTGAATATGCATTTTGCCATTTTGACTAAGAATGTCTGTATTGTGCATGCTATGATTCATGCTGGAGATGAGTGAAATGGAAGTTGACTTGAACTTGGAGGAGCTCTGTGGCAGTGTGGGCTTTTCAGGAATGTTTTGGATTGATTAATCATTGCCCCAGGATTTGGAAAATGAGAACAGAAATACTGATGCTTCACCTTGTAAGGAGATAAAATATGGGTCAATTTTGAAATTATTGTTGCAGAATTGTCATGATTTTCATTGCACTTCAAATTTATTTAACCTTCATAATATGCATGATGCTGTGTTATTAAAATGAGATTACCTATGGAAAGACAAGCGTATATTTTTTTTAAAAAATATCCTATTTCTCTTACAGAAGTTACACAAAAACAGCCTTCTATTCTCTCATATGTGAGATCTTATTCCTCCAGGGAATTCAAAGCAAACTGCCATGACTATAAATGATCAACAATGCAACTAGCACTAAATGCTATTCCCAGAGGTGACTCATTTTTAGAGTCTGTTATTGGCCTAGAGAATTTAAGTGGATCCACTGAGTGACAACAATTAATGACTGGTATTTATTTGACTATATAACAAGTCTAATTATATTTTTATTCTGAGATTGTTTTAAAGTGACTTCCTAACTTCTTTCAGGTAAGCCTCAATGTTCTACACAACAGTCCTTCAAACAATCTATCACATTCAAACTCCTCTTAGACATGGTCTGTTTAAATAACTTACATTTTTGGTTAATGGAGCACAAAAAATAAAGAACATACGTTCAAGTCTGAATTCAGCAAAATCAGATGTTCTGTGACTCCAAATAAGTATCTTGGTTTATAAAACTTTAGCTGTAAATATACATGGTACCATTTTGATTTTAAGTCTCACTTTAGGAATAATTTCGCTTTTATCACTATTGACACTTAGATAGTCCAAGTAAGCAAAATCATTGTAATTTATGTTAAAATTTTATTTTGATGACTAGCACAAAAATCATTATCATAATTATTTCCAGGAAGTATTATCCTTGTAATTGCTACAGTGTGCAATGTTAATTATCACTCAAAATTTTTCATAACAGAATCATCATAAAAATATTATATTTCTCAAAAAAATTAAACAAATATAGTAGGGAAAATACATTGATTTCTTAAAGTTATCAGGTCAAAAGGTCTTAGCAAGTTCATTCCATTTTTTGAGAGGAGTGAATAATTTCGAATTGAATCATTGAATTATGACATAGTCCAGGATCCTATGAAGGTGACAGAGATTTCTGATATAACTAACAAAAATACATAGATAGGTAGATAGAGTCAGATAACAGGGCCTCAAGGACATTCTAAGTCCTAAAGACAAAATATCTAGACTTGATTCTGGTCTACTACACGTATGTAACTCCTAACTTTGTTTACACAGTTTTAGAAGTCATCAAACATCCCATTTTAAATACTATATTTAAAAAATGTATATAACTCTCTAAAAGTTAGACTTCTGCAATCAATAACATTAGTTTTCTTCGTTACTATGTTTTCCAAAAATATGAATCCCTGTAAGGATTTGGAATGTCATTTAATTTAAATGACTATTTCTCTCTAGAACGATTTAGCCCATAGAAACTTGAGTTGTCATAGTTAAGTCATTTCCAATCCAAATAATAGTAAGTTAGCTTTATACTCTCTAGAGAGTAAGATGAGTTTAGCAAAATTAGTTTTATGACTTTTTCAAACTTAGGATAAAATTATGCAATAAGTCCATTTGGAAATAATTTCCATAAATACATTCAAAAGGGATGGTGCTGAATTAAAATATTAAAATATTACATGAATGCAAAACACTTAAAGCAATATTGGCTTCATATATAACCAACTAATTAACAATAAGATTCATTCTTACAACAATCCTGTTTGCCTGGCTGTACCAAGACAAAGTAGTACTATATTGAGACTAAAATGATTTGCATAAAATGAGGATAACAAGGGCTTTTGTTAAGTGACTGACACTCTCTCAACAAGGCATGCTTTACAACTTCCCGTCAAATATGTATGTCAAATCCAAGTTTACCATTGAGCTGCAGACTCCCTTGCTATAAAAATCACCATGATCCTATCATATCATTTAAAAGATTAAAAATAAGAGAAAAAACTCTCAAAAGGAATAAAATGAATGGTAGAGATTTTTAAAAATGACAGGCTAGAAAATTTTATAAAGAATTCCTTAATTAAAAATAGGAAAGACCAATTTTCTTCAAATAAGGGAACAATTTTGAACTTCAGACATTCTTTACTCTTCAAATAAAATCAAGAGGGCGATCCTTGAGTAGAGTTATAGTTGGGTGTCAATTCCATCAAATTCCAGATGAGACTTTTTGCCAGTTTGAGAGCTAAGGGAATCTATTATCTCAGACCACAAAGGGTTTCCTAAAAAGACTGAAGGAAATGGAAATCCAACACTGGTACAGGGAATCAGCAAATAAATTACAAAAACTGTCCATTTGCCTGTCCCTTTTAATCTTAATGTCGTATTCAAACTATTGGGCATGTAACTGAATATCTCAACTGTACCTGAAGAAATAATGGAGCGTGTCTCTGCAGTAAAACAGAACGGCACTAAACTGATGAGTTTAACCCAGCAGAAAGAGCGGCTGTAAACATGACAAATGCCTGCTATTGATTTCAGGTTTAATTACTCTGTGCAGCACTGACAAAGCCCATCAGATGTTGTTGTGAAGTGTAAATGGAACAGACCACACTTCACTGCCCATAGGAAACTGATGGTGTCTGCAGTTTGCATTGTTTACTTTATCCTCCGTAAACTTCAGCCTTGATCAAATTAACAAGTGCTACTAACCTCCAACAAACTACAATGCACTATGGTTTTACAGCAACAGCCTTGGAACAACAGTTCAGTAGCATCTCATTGATAACAAATGTCAGTCTCACGGCTGCTGATGAACCCTTCCGCCCAAGATTGTGGGTCCTGACTCTGGGGCCATTGGGATCTCTTTCCGCAGGTTTGATGTGTAAGGGAATGGAAAGATGAGTTCTCTACACTGCTTATGATTGTGGAGTAATAAATAGCTGGTGCCATTCGGCCTTTCCCAAAGAGCTCCTACATTATTTATTTTCTGATTTCTGGCAGTCTTTTTAAAGACCATTTGTGAATAATTATAACTTCAGGTTAATTGCTTTTTAGATTTTCTCTTTCCCCTCTCTTTTTCTCAGATACATAAGCTATTTTTATTTTCTATCTCATTCAATTAAATTCAACCTTTTCAAAGTAGTATTGTACTGAAGGATATTTCTAAAACATTTGATAATTCACAATACTTGCAAAAGAAAAATTTGTCTTAAATAGGAGGTTACCTAGTTGATCTGTTATTTTCTTTTCCACACAAGGCTGTGTCAGAATTTCCTGTTTTGTTTTTTTTTTTCATCAAAATATTTAAATGTGTATATTTCCAAATCTTTGTGCAAACAAGTAAAACAGTGAAATGAGGGTGTCTGTAAGCATTGGTATTGGACTAGGGATCTACAAAAGAGAAGATTTCTGAGATATTGTTTTCATGGTGCTTTTCTCAGTGCCTCATATTCCACCTGCATACATTTGCTGGATGCTGTTGACCTGTTGGTACCTGTTGCCAGGATTATTTCCCTTGCTCTTGGCAACACTTATCACAATAGTGAGAGATACTTCCAGACTGGAAAGCTTTAAATTTTCATCCTACCTTTCCTTTGTAATCTTCAAACTCTCTGAAATCTTTTCATTTTTCCTAGGTTTTTTAGGATATAATACATTTCATTATAAACACAGGAGTCACTCATACAAGGGAGATTTAAAGTATATAAATAAACCTATTAGAGAACTACTCAGCAAAAATTTTAATAAGTACTAGGTCTTTAGCAGAAGATAGTGTAATCAGTAATTTCATTGATGACAAAAGACAGTTTAACAATATTAAAAAGAATGTTGGTGACAATCTTAAAATTTTCTAGATTACTTCATAAATACCTAATTATTTATAAAGAAAAAATAAGTGGGACAAAACATTTTTCTTAAAAATGTTGTTTTATATCCTTAGGTTAAAGAAAAATATAAGGTCATTTACTTGAAAATATTTATTGAGTGATTCCTCTTCGAGGCGCTAGTTATCCCAGTGGTAAAGAAAACAGATCTTCCCTGTAAGGGAGGCGGGGGGAGGGGGGGAGGCGGATATATTCGAATAAATTAACTATATATCCAACATTGCAGTGAGGGCTATAGAGGAAAGGTAAAGGGAGCAATAACAACCTGGGTAAGCACAGCTGTTTCAGATCCAGCGCGGCTAGGATTTTCTCTGAGCATGTGGCACTGAAGCAGGAATCCTGAAACAGGACAAGGAGCGCATGTGCAAAAGCACTCAGGCACAAGCTTGAAACAGATGATTTGCTAAAAGAAGCCTAATGTACCCGGAGTACGGCCAACAAGACAGGACAGTGGCCTAGAATATGAATGGCTTGGTCGACAAACAGAAAGCATTAAGAAATTGAGATACCATGATCTCAAGAGCCCAGGGAAGCCTTCAAAATATACTTAGCACCAAAGATCCAGTCAGGTTTTGTTTGTTTTCATTTGGCTTAAGTTCATGCAAATTGCTTTGTAAATAACTCCAGATTTATAGTGGACAGGTGTGGCTGTAACAAAGATTAGGAGGCTAGTTCAAGCAAGCGACGGTGGTGACTTGGTCTGGACTGTAGTTGTGGAGATACATGGATTCCAGATAGTGCTGGGAGGAAATCAGAATATTTATATGTGTGTGTATACATATTTATATTTGCTGTATGTATACATAGAATATATACTTAATATATTTAGTATGTATTCAATATATGTGCATATATACTGAATATATTTATGTGTATATAAAATATATTTATGAAACATTTAATAGGTGCATATACATAATGTGTACTTATACATGTTGTATGTCTATATACACATGTTAATATATGCATGTATAATGCATGTAGTATATTATTTAATATGTATATATACTAAATATATAATATGTATTATATATGTGTGTGTGCATAAAATAAGGTTACTTTTATTTTTAGATTTGTTTACCTCTATATGTTGAAATCTTCAGTTATTTTAAAAATAATCCTTCTAACATTCATTTTCTGAATATATGGATTCTCTACAAACTCCTTAAACACAAGTGGAGAAGCTCAATCTCATAGCAACACTAACAATGACACATATCTAAGAAGAGTTAGAGAGTTAAAGAGCTCGATCTCATAGCAACACTAACAATGACAGCATATCTAAGAAGAATTAGAGAATTAAAGATTCCAGTATAGTTAAAATCTGTTGGAGTTGAGATTACATTTCTAGATATTATTCTTAAAGGCCAAAATTCCATAATACCTTGATATTTTAGTTGATTACTTTATGATTTTCACAGGGAACAGGAAAAGTAAATCCCTGGTGCCTTCTACAGATTTAGTTGTCAGATGTGGTGGATACCTCAGACCATCCTACTTGCTCTAACTGAACCACCCTCAGCTTGGGACTCTACTCTTGGAGTATAGAAGGTGATGCCCAGAGATATCTTAAGGCAAAGTGGAGGATCTATGGGACATTTTTAAAAGGTACCCTAAGCCTCCAACCTATATAAAACAGGTCAGTTTAATGAAATTAAACCAATTCAGACTGATTTAGAAAAAAAAAACTTTTGAATTTGGAATCCAAATCTCCTTACTGTTCTTAACCACATAGGAAGAATGTGGATCCTGTTTCTGGCACTGAATAGAGAAATTTTTCTACTTCTCTATTCCTATTAATTATTGCATTCCTTTCAGTTAATACATAAACAACATGTCTACACTTTGAAATTGCCTTGGCATTTTAAGTGAGAAAAAGTAAATATGGTTATTAAAATAGTAAAATTATGTATTACTGCATAATTTTAATGCTTTCTAATTAATTATTAAATGCCTGTGAACTGAATTCATCCCTCAAAGAGACACCGTCCTCACTCCTCAGGAGAAAATTGGAAGAACTGAAGTCCCAATTTATATAATGATATGTGGAAAGCCTAGAAAAGTTTTATACAACAGGTAAGATTTTCTTATTCAAGCATCAATTATTTTTGTCAAAAATACTTAGCATCTTCCAACCACAAAGGCCTGAACTTCTGGGAGCATCATCAGGCCACCAGGGTATTAGAATAAATCAGACAAGAATTCAGTCCTTTTGCAGCTTATTTAGAATCCTGGGCACATAAATTAAAAACTTCCCTTTTATTTAATTACTTCCCTTTAAATTCCTGAATTGAGATGTCTAGAACTGTGATCGAATAGAAGGCAGAGTCTCCAATGAAGCCTTTGGAAAGCATGATCTGTCTGTCTGGAGAAAATCAGTGACTAACATTTTGCCCCGCACCAGGGACTGCATCACATAATCTGTCACTGTCCAAATACAATTTTCTTTTTTTGTAAATGAGTCAGTCTCAAACCTCTGATTGCGCCATTTCAAATGCAAATAATTCTGTTCCAACTGCCTCTTTACATTAGCTAAATGAAGTCATCAGTAACCAAAATTGGAGAAAATCTTAACACAACTGCCGTAAACAACTTTTAAAGTTTTATATCCCATAAGAATGAAACCGTTATGAGATAGTTAAGATTCATTAGAGATACCCACCCCTGATATAACTCATATTCAAAAACAATAATACTTTCCCCCATAACCAATAGTGGCCAGAGCAAATTATAATCAAAGATAGATTTCTTGGAGGGTGATGATACCATTAGATTTAAGGAATTAAAAATACATGAAACTTTTGAGTTAATGAACAGGGTCCTTAACTGCTCATTTAATTCAAACAGCTGTTTGTTAATGCCCTAAGCAGTGTCATAAACTGTGAAAATACTGTTGAGTGCAAGACACTAGTTAATGCTATAAAGCAACACATGCTCTAATATTAAAAGGATTTAATGGGATTAATAGAGAATAAAACATTAACTCCCTATTATGATGTTTTAGAACCCAAGGGCAAATTCTGGCTAAAAAGGACTCTGGTTCTAAAACCACAAAAAAGTAAACTCCAGCACTGTACAGCAAATCATGGCAATTTTATGCCCTTGAAAAAAAGTGGAACCCTGATAAGATCACATCTGTTCCAATCACATACTGGATAAAATCACTGTTTACTAAAGTCCTAAATAACTAAAAATGTGGAACCCCAACAGGATCCCATCTGTTAATGCTACAACTTGGATATGGTCCCATTAGAAAAATTCCATATAATAATGTTCCAGCATAAAATAGTAAAGAATTTGGATTTAATTTCATCAATTTTGACCATAGATCTATATACTGATTTCCTGCAAATATACTACTATGTGATCTATAATACTTTTTTTATGGGTAGTTACTACAGTTTTAATAGATGAGATCAAAACTGATTTGAAATAACACATTTCAGTCCTTTTCCATGAATTCTGGGAATTTAAAGTCAGTTTTTGCATTGTACTTCTTTCCTTACAATGAAATAGGGAGGATTTTCATAGAAAACCCATTATTTAGTGCATTTCATAATACAAATTTTTTTACCAATTTTTTTTAGGCATTTTAGCTATTTGCAAATACATGAAGAATTTCAGTTCTGGGTTAAATATACAATTTTACAACTCACAGATAAAAACTTTCATGTTTAATTTTCTTTTAATAGTATAATAGTTAACTCTAAATTTCACTCAAGATAGACTTAAATTTTAAGGTACTTGTATATACATAGGATACTAAATCAACATACAAAAATCAAGAGCTTTTTTACACCCCAATAATGAATTTGCTGGAAAAGAAATAAGGAAAATAATCACAATAGCCTAAAAAAAAAAACCCTAGAAATAAATCTGATCAAAGAGGTGAAAGACCTCTGAGATAAAAGCTATAGGACACTAAAGAAAGAAATTGAAGAAGACCCTAGAAGATAAAAATACCTCCCATGTTCATGGATAGACACCATTAATATTGCTAAAATGGCCATGCTGCCAAAAGCAATCTAGAAATTCAATGCAATTCCCATGAATATATCAATGACATTCTTAGTAAAACTAGAAAAACTATTCCTAAAATTCATTTGAAAAAATAAAAGACCCAGTATAGCCAAAGCAAAGCAAGGCAGGAGGCATCACAATTCCTGACTTCAAACTATATTACAGAGCTATAGCAATAAAAATTTCATGGTACTGGCATAAAAACAAACAGACCAATGGAACACAAGAGAAGACACAGAGATACTGTCATCTAATCCTAGACAAAAGTGCCAAAAATATGCATTAGAGAAAAGAGAGCCTTTTTAATAAGACAAAAAGGCCAGATATCCATATTTATATCTCTTACCCTGCCCAAAAATCAGCTCAAAATGGATCAAAGATAGGAATTAAATCAGAACTTTGCAACTCCTGGGAAAAAAACTAAGGTCAACATTCCAACATATAGGTACAGGCACAATTCCCTCAATAGGATCCCTAAAGCTCAGGAAATAATTGCAAGAGCTAAACTGTGGGATGGCATCAAGTTAAAAACTTCTGTACAGCAAAGAGAACAATTAAGGATGTGAAGAAAGAACCTCTAGAATGGGAGAAAAGATTTACCAGCTACTCTTATGACAGGATTAATATCCAGAAAAAATAAAGAACTAAAAAAATTTTCTACCCAGAACAAAAATAACCTAATCAACAAATGTAAAAATGAACTGGACACTTCTCAAAAGAAGAAGTACAAATGGCCAAGAAATATATAAAGAAACAAAAATGTTCACGATTAGCAGTTAGAGAAATGAAAATCAAAACTACATTGAAATTTCATCTCTCTCACTTCAGTTAGAATGGCAGTCATCAAGAATACACATCACAGTAAATGCTGGAGAAAATGTAGTGGAGAAGGAACACTTTTACACTATTGTTGGAATTGCAAATTAGTGTAACCACTATGGGAATCGGTATGGAGATTCCTCAAAAGACTAGGAATGGAACCACCACATGACCCTCTAATTAGGGGCAAAATCATACTATAGCGATACATGCATACCCATGTGTATATGGCAGCACAATTCACATAATTCACAAATTATGGAGCCAGGTTAAGTGTCCATCAGTGGAAGACTAGATAAAGAAAATATGCCATATATATACATTGGAATTTTATCCAGTCATATAGAAGAATTAAATTGTGTCATCTGCAAGAAAATGGAATTTGAGAGTATCATGTTAAAATAAGTCAAACTTGGAAAGTAAAGGATTGTATGTTTTATTTCATGTTGGAAGCTAAGGATGAAGAAAAAGAAAAGGAAGAATTAATCTCATGAAAATCAGAGGGAAACAGTAGAGGAAAGGGACCAGAGAGAGGCAAAAGAGGAGGCAAAGGGGAAACACTGGAGAACAATATTTATCAAATTATATTTTATCATGTACACATATGAATACTTAAAAACAAAATCCAACTATTATATGCAATTATAATGTACCAATAAAATATGGAAAAGTGAGTTGTAAACTTAAAAATATGATCATTATTAAAAAATGAGGATTGTTGATTAAAAGAAAAAGTGAAAATAATTTTGGTGAGACTGATGATATTAAGTAATTTAAAATGCCTTTAAAACCAGATTTTCAGGGTTGGGGTTGTGGCTTAATGGTACAGTGCTTGCCTGGCATGTGTGAGGCCCTGGGTTTGATCCTCAGCACCACATATAAATAAATAAATAAAATAAGAAGATCCATTGATAACTAAAAAATATATTTTTAAAAACACCAGATTATGGTTCTTAGAATATACTCTTTATGGTTCTTAGAATATACTCTTTAGCCATTGTAATAATTTAATTCTTATATACTGTGAAAATGTAGAGTTTTAGATTTTTCTTAAGGGCAAACATTTTTAAAAAGTATTGCCACCATTTTATTGCACACTTATGTGCTATCTCCTGTGCTGAATCATTTTAATACTTATTAAAAATTTCACAAACACAAACTGGGCACGGTGGTCCACATCTGTAATACAGGTGGCTTGGGAGCCTGAGACAGGAGGGTCGCAAGTTCAAAGCCCACCTCAGCAACGGTGAGGTGCTAAGCAACTCAGTGAGACACTGTCTCTAAATAAAATACAAAAATAGGGATGGAGATGTGGTTCAGTGGTCACATACCCCTGAATTCAATCCCTGGTACAAAAAAAAAAAAAAAGTAAAATCAGAAATACATAGCCTTGTTATACCCATTTTACAGATGAGGAAACTGAAATTTAGAAAGGTAAATTCCCCAGGTGACTCAGCTAGTATATGATAGACTCAAGACTAGATTCCAGGAGTGTCTGGTTGTATAGCTCTTGTTCATATCCGCTGTGATGAACTGTTCCAGAAATTGTTCTTCCTCTTAAAGGGTTTCACATCAGGCATGTAGTATCCTGGGCAAGATAATACTTTTTATCCTTTTCAATCTGTTCTACAGATAAACTGTGACTTTCTTTCCTTTGGACAAAAAGGAGTTATTCATCGAAATTTTCCTTTGCCTTGGCTACCAGTAAATTTGAAGGTAAATGTATTTAAACACTCATTCAATATTGATGTAGCCGGAAATAAAGGAGGCACTGACAACAGGGCAGTTTTCTTTTCTCCACTTCAGAATGCTATGTCCCTCGGTAGGAACAAGACAAAATTAAAATTTGTCCATTAGTAAGGGAGTTGACTGTGGAGCTTTGAGATAATGGGAGCCATATTTTCAAATTATTCCATCGATGCTTTATTGAATGACATTTTAATGATAGAATTCATGATGATTAATTTTCTATCTGAAAATATTCAAGAGAAAGTTAAAAGGTCATTTAAACTATTGATTACCATAGGTGTTCTCAACATAATTCCAGTAGTAAGTCAGTCACATAGAATACAGCACAGCTAAATTATATTAAAATAATTTCTTACAAATAATTCCATTCTACTAGGAAAAATTCTATTTTAAAATATTTGAATACTTATCAGTTATGATCCCATCAAGAAAAATAATGGAGAAAAATACCATATCTAAAGAAACTATAAATATCTTAAATTTATGAACATAATGCCTTAAAATAATAATAAAAGGCAC
The DNA here is from genome assembly GCF_048772815.1 of Callospermophilus lateralis. Lineage (NCBI taxonomy): Eukaryota > Metazoa > Chordata > Mammalia > Rodentia > Sciuridae > Callospermophilus > Callospermophilus lateralis. The sequence goes on along the minus strand of NC_135321.1, from coordinate 37,559,074 downwards.
AGATATATGAAATAATTTACCTAACCACCAACATTATGCATTTCTTATAGAATTTAAGCATTAAGAAGATATTTGCTATGTTTAATGATTGTAATGAATATGAACTTGGTAAACTTGTACTGATTGTATAGACCTATAGAAATTACTTAGCCTCACTGAGCTTCAGGTTTTTGTGTTTGTTTTTTTTAAACTGTGAACAATAGTACAACATACAACATAGAAAAGCTCATTGACCAGAATGACCTAGCTATGACAAACCTGTATATATAATGCCTAGCTGAACTCAGAACCTTGTATATTTCTATATATATTCTGTGCTTCCTTTGGGGTGAAGGAGTATTATAGAATTCTTCACCTTTTCTTTTTCTTTCTTTCTTTTTTTTTTTTTTTTGTTAAGGTTGCCACAGAATGCAAAGCTTATCTTATTAATTTGTACTACTCATGGAGCCAGGACATTTTTCTCACGTTTTTGGAATTACTTTGGGTTCCATTGTTAAAATGACTATTTTCACAACTGCCTGGTCTTATCTATGCCTCAATGGTGAAAATGGTTTTTAGTGGCTCTGTAACAATGTTAGGGGAATTATAGATGAGTAAAGCCACAATAACTTTTGTTGAACTATTCCATTACAAAATAATAGAATGGGAACTGTGAAATTGTTTCCTGTAGAAATATCTTGAAATTTTAAAAAGAAAAAAAAATTTTTAAGATAAAGTTAATTGACCATGTATCTATTTGAAATGTTTGAGTTACACATGACTTTTCAAAAATGTGTTTGACCCCAAGTATGTCTTACTAGAATTTAAGAAAAGGCATGAGCTCTTGAAAAGAAAGGTCATGGTTCATTATTTATTATTCTATTTCTGAAAGTGTCTTTCATTTTAGCAAATTGAACATATATCCCATTTTCTGGTAAAGACTTGGTTTTATTAATATCTCTAATAAAGAATATTTGCATATGTAATATTATCCATAGTATAAATGACTATTATAACAATCAAGTCTAAGAAGATAAGAAAAAATAACTTTTAATTTATTTATTTAAAAGTAACACTCATTAAAAAAAAAGTGTGAGTTTTTCTCTCCATTGGAAAACTATACATTTCTCTCAGTATGTTGCATCTGTTTCTCTTTATTGGTAAGAACAGCAGACACAATTTTTCTAAATAGTGTTAATAACACACCATTAACACAGTAATTCCACAAATAAAACCACAAATTGTATGTAAACAGTGGTGGCTTGCTGGAAAAATGCTTTTATAGTTTACTGTCCTATTTCTTTCATTACCAATTGTAATTTGTAATGATGATGTAGTAATGTACTGGAATTAAAAAAGGAAAGAAAACTTTACAACCGATTTCAATTCCCTAACCCTAAAAGTTGTTAAAGGCATTTTAATTTCCCAATGCAAAGGAGACCATTGTATACAAGATTCTATTTTAAGTCTAACCTTATTAAAAAATAAAAACAACATTAAAGAAACCTATTCTCCATTTGGAGCAAGTGGAATTTATGTTAGTAAGTCCAATTAACTCTAATGGGAGTTACATGAATAAATCTCAAAAGCACTGAAAAGAAAAAGAAAGGAGTTTTGGTACTATGGGGAATTCAGAGAGAGCCCAGATATGATTTCATGTGAACTTTGAAATGCCATTGAGAAAATCAGTTTAAAATAACTGAAAAAGTATTTTACACTTAGACAAAATTCATGTCATCACAGAAGCAAACGTCTAGAAAATTATTAACCTTTTAGAAGAATCTTTAAATAAGTTTTAATATTTTTTTCTGAGCCTAGTTGGAATTAAGGAATGAAGCTAGGTTTAAGAGAAAATAAGTAGATTTGATTATGCCCAATGACAGTGCCCTCTGGGTTTTATAGAAAGAACCAAAAGTTTAGATCTGATTATTGTAAATATGCCCCTGAGGAATGGGCATGTTGTGATGTATGGTTGAACTTATTTTTAATTGAAAATGTCACCAAATCTTTCATCAGTAAATTTCTACAAGAAGCATGTGAAGTATCTATTACTATAATATAAATTTTATATATTTCAGTGATTACAGAGTCTATTAATAATGTGCCCATATTTCCCAGGTGAGCCCTATAGATGCCTCCTCAAGTCTTTGGATCCCTAACTTTGGCTCAGAGAAGCCACACTGCATTGGGTCCTTTTCTTTACCATCCATTTGAATAAGTACCTAATTACAAATGGTAGTTTTAAGAACAGTGATTATAATGCTATATCCTTGATTATGTCAAATTTCTGATTATTTCTTACAATAATCAAAAAACAGTAATTTATTCTACTTTGAATCAATATAAACAGACATTAAATAAGGAAACATGGCATCCCATCACCAGCTTCAAATTTTTGAGACACACTTCTGCAAAAGTAGTTCATATGATGTAGAAAAGATAAAAATCATTTCATGTACAGAAGTGGTAATGATTTTGCTTCTGTTAGGTACTTTTTATATTTATGTCAATCAATGTTGCATGCAATTGTAAAAAAAAGCAAAAATAACATGTACAAAACTATTGAAACTCGTGGATCCAAGTTTACATCTGAGAGGTAAGTTATAAAGAAAGATTTTATAATATTTATTTTAATAAAAATTTTATAAGATAATTCTTTCCAGGTCTCTAGAAATAATCTTTTTAGAACATGTAAATCTATTCTATTTCTTTACATTCTACTTACATGTGTGGCTTTAACAAAACATTTAAGGAGTATCTTTTAAATATTTTATGGGAGTTCATAATTGAAAGAATAATTTTTAAAAGGCTCTACCAAAAGATTATGTCCAATGTCTCCTTAGATCTCAGGCCTCTTTCAACATGTGCTATTTACAAATGGCAGTTTTTTAAAGTGATTACAAGCCTGAATCCTTAATTATCTCAAATGTTTTGAGAAATTTTCTAATAACGATCAGAACATTTTAATGCAATTGAAAAAAAAATTAATAGTAGCTACAAAATGTTAGCTACTACCTACTGAAACATGTAATTTATTCCATCCACATACAAGGGTTTTTGTAGCTGAGTTTTAAGAAAATGGCCTCTGCTTTCAGAACAAGATTTGTTTTTACATCCTATGATAGAAACAACCAGAATATCCCTTTTCTTTTTCTCCTCCTCTATTTCTTCACTTCTTTTTTTCCCCGCTAAAATTTATTAAGCAGCTAATAGTGTCAGATTGTATCCTCACCACTTAGGATAAAAACTTCTTCCCAGTATAATGCACATGTGAAAATTTGAGTTTTTCTGTGTTTCTCTTTCAGTAGCAAAAGAGAAGATGTCAGCATAGTCAGAGCAATTATTGTCTTTGTGGTGGCTCACCAGAGAACAGGTGCCAATTTTCACAAATGAACAAAAGATATTCTCCATTTCTTCAGTTCATAATTTGCAAAGCTGTAATCCATTATCTCATGAGACTCCAAACTGAATTGTCATTCTGTTAAAATGTAATTTTAACAAAAAGAAAAGTATTTTGGAAAAAAATCAAAATTAAAATGCATTGTTATCATTAGAATTTTTATCAGTTGCTCCTAAAGTACTGAATATTGGAGCAACCACTTTTGTCTAAATATAGAAATATAAACTGAAGCTAAAAGGAAGGAAACTGTTTAACATATTCACAAATTTTGTAATTAATAGTAAAGAAAAGCCTCTTTTGCCACAATTTCAGTTAAACTTTGAAAGGGCAACTTGCATAGGTAAAGGTTAATTAAAATTTTTTCATTAGAAAAAATTCAGTGGTCAAGATGTTGGCAAATAAACATGCAAAATTTCATAGGAACAAATGCAAGGCATGCAAAATTACATTATTATATAATGTAGCATAAAATATAAATTAAAAACTGATTGCTTGATTTTTATCAGGGAAAAAGCATATTAAAAATGTATGTGATCTAGTACTAGATGTAAAAAAAATACAAGTTTTGCTGATTCAAAATAACTTTCATTACAGAAGGAGATATGTCCAGCTGAAAGATTGAAAAAAGAAAATAAAATTCACAAAGTGATAACCATCTGTAAGTGACCTAGCCTACTTCTTTGGTGGGATAAATTTCAGATATATAGAATCTCTTTCGGCAGGTACATAGCTCTGATTGCTATTGAATAAAAACTGTTTTGAACTTTTCGTGATTCATATGCTGAATTTGCCTAATTTTGATCATTTTTGGAGTTGTCATCTAGCTTGCTGATGGGAAAAGCAGGGCACTGACCATAACATTTGCATGTATGAAAGATGATCCCTTTATCTTCTCTAGTAGGTTTCCATGATTCTCCTCTTATAACAGACTCAGACCCTTGTCCACAGAAAAAAGTCAATGGCCTGATGAGATTTATTTTAGTTGTCTATTTCATAGACAAACAATAAAATTTATATATCAGTCCATGCAAATAATGTCCCCCCCCAAAAAAAATCGAGCAAATCAGACTGGTACATATTCCTAAAACTGACCACAAGGAGGAGGAAAATCTGAGCATGTTGGAGTTGTTATGTGGGAGATCAAAGTCAAGGCAGAGTCTGACCCAGTCTCTCTGGGACTGTGAGCATCTAGAACTGGGAGGATGACTGATCAGAATGTAAATCAACAGTCTGAGAAGACAGAGTTGAACTCTGGACAACCTTGACCTACTGTGGTATGAAACAAATATAACTGGGCTTATAGAGAGTAAGAGGATGTGTCCTCTGTCTCCCTGGTGCACCTTGATAAACTCTTGTGAGATCAGCAGATTATCAAACCAGAAGTAATGGTGACTGCCTTTATCAACATAACAGCAAAAAATGTCTGCCCTCAACTGAAGGACTGTTTATTACCCCAATGATTCCATAAAGCAGTAGAAGCGCTGGAGCTCTCTATCAGATTTTGGTTTTCCCTCTTCAGGGTGAGAACATCCAGAGTTGACCCCTTAAACTGAGTAGTAAGCCTCTGGGGGAAGGAGTGTTTGATTTAGCAAGGGCCCAGAGGAACACCATCGAAAGAAGATTAACATATATGTCTGTGGCCCACAGGATAAAGGCTTGGGGTCATTTAATTTCACTGTTAAAGAAGTGTGACTTCATTTTGGAAACAGAACACATTGTTTAACTCAAAAAATTTCAAGTTTGGTAATGTGTAATTTCATTCATTTTCTTTAGTGGTCTCCTATTTTTATAAGAAATAACTAGCTCTCAATAAACTTGAAGATACACAATTATTATTAAAGAAAGCTTACTATAGAAGAGCCAAGGGGAAAATGAAGAAAATTTGATCAATGTTTAAAATTCAACAAGTGAGCATTTAATGTATACTTCACATATTATTTTTTTGAGCACCTAGTATATTCCAAGTTAATTTTTAGTTGTGGAGGCTACAGCAGCAGAGACTATATCCCAGATCTCAAGTCTATGTGCATATAATTTAGCAGACATAATTAAGGCAACATGCTTTTGCTTGGGACCAATTTAAATGAGAAAAAGAGAGTAAGAAGGAGGGCCTGAGAGAGGGATTAATTTGGAAGTTCGAAATATTTCTGTTTCTGTTCCAATACAAAAATGATGAAAGAAATTAAAATGTTTATTTCTCTATGGAATGGATTTCATTAATTCACTCAGTCCATTCAGCAACATTCACTGAGCATTTATTATGCCAGCAATTATCATGTGTAAGCATATTTTAAAGCCAATATTATATTGGGTTTGTATAATTTAAACTGTTTTCAAAAAATGCAGTTTAAGGTTAAACAAAATATTTTATAAGGAAATAGGGTTAAAAAAAGACTGTCCTTAAATGAATTAATATTAAAGTTGATGTAAACCTTGTTTTAGCATTTATGTATTTGCATTATAAATTACGTGAATTCCATCATTTATTTCATCATTCCATTCCTTGTAAAGAATCTCATCTAATATGAACTGATGTTTGCTCTATGTATACAAAGATTCAAAACCTTTCCATCTTTAATCTAGGTAACTTTGTTTTATGTTCTATTTATACTTCATAAATCCATTATAAGCCCATCTGGAAAAGCAATTATTTCCAGGCATCAACTAATTTACTAGACTTCCTCCTCAATGGATATGTGGTTTCTACTTTAGACAACCAATTTCCATAGCAAATCAGGTGGATTTAGTTTCTACATCCCTGTTTATACATAAGCTAAATTAAGAATGTTGCCATCATAGATATAGCTACTGGCCAAATAGAAGGTGAAAGAATCACAAGCCAAAATCACTTGGGCAATTAACGGGCGCCATGCCCAGAACACAGGTCCCTGCGTTTCAGTCCCAGTCTCTTTCTCTACATAAGGAACGATTTGAACATCTCTGTAATTCAGTAATATAATGAGAAGAGGATGAGGTGAATAGTTAGAACCTAGTCTCCAGCCACTTGCTTTTGTTTGTGCCAGTCACTTATCTGTAGGTATTTGAAAGTGCACAACTATAAAATAGAAATAATCATGCCTAGCCTGGTTTCAAAATGGGAAAATATATGTGAAAGGCAAAAAGCATTGCCTGTTACATCCACCAAATATTGGTGCTAGATATGAAGCCCTGACATACGAGCACTATGCTCTGCTATGCTGGTATTCTAAACCTCTAGGAGATAGCCAGTGACTAAAGATCAGTTATTCAATTCTTTGGCTATCAATTACTTATTAATGGTTATCTCCATCAGCATGAGAAGGGAAAAAGAGATCCTTTTCAATTTGCTAAGTAAAATAGCACTCCTGGTTTTTGTGCCTTAACAAAGACTCGGGGATTTATTTTACTTGTAATAAGAATAAGAAGTAGTACATGAAAAGTTTGACAGAGGTACCCATATCACATTGGCAGTAAAACAAAATGAAAAACCTCAAAGATAATTTACTGAATGTAGTAACTTATACATGTGCATATGTACTTTACATACTCAGATAAACCTTTGTTGTAGTAGACACATGTGCCTATAGATATATGTATATGTGAAAAATTGAGTATTTAGACACCACATTGAAAAGGTTTTGATAAGGTCATTCTGACTAGTCTCCACTTAATCTGCTTCTATTATCATAACAAAATATATAAATGATATTAATCAAATTTAGCAAACTTTATGCAAACTCTCCAAAACAATTTATGTAGAATCACATCATTTGTTTCCATACCAAAAAAATTATTTACTCTAAAATGAGCCAATCCCCCAAAACCAAATTCCAAATGATTTCTCTGATTTAAGGATGCTGATTCATAATATGCTGCAGGGCGATCGGTGGGGGGCGATGGGAGGATTAAATGAAGTTTATATAGGGCAAAGCAGGAAAAGGGGAGGAGGGGAAGGGAGGGGACATAGGGATAGGAAAGATAGTGGAATGCGATGGTCATCATTACCCTAAGTATATGTATGAAGACACGCACGAAGGATGTGACTCTACTTTGTGTACAACCAGAGATATGAAAAAAATGTGCTCTATATGTGTAATATGAATTATAATGTATTCTATTGTCATATATAACAAATTAAAATTTTTAAAAATAAAATGATGAGCCAGGTTAAAAAAATTATTTACTCTAAATCATATGCTAAACAAATAAAGTTTTATTTATTTACTTTTTATTTATTTAGCATATGATTTAGAATATATATCCCCTTCATTTCCAGGTGATATGTTGATCACTTATATATATGAATGAATAATTCATGTTCTAGAAATATATGTAGCCACTATTTTTTGGATAAAATAAAATTTGATACTTAGTATTATACAAACTCATTTGGGTTTTATAAATATTTTTCTCTCACTGGTCTGTTTCCATGTAATGTACATTTGTAAATGAATATATTTAAAAGAATAACTTAAATTAATATGATAATGATATAAATACTCTGCAGGTGACTTTCCTTCAATTATATTAAAAATACTATGGAAATTATATAAAAATGAAAGATCCTTAATTAGGTGTCAATATCACATAGAAGTAAAATATGTAGGTCAAATTTTTTAAATTGACATATATTTATAAGTCTAAGAATATGACAGAATTCTAGAAGACATCTTAGAATTTAACAGTGTATACATAAAACTAAAATTCAGCTGTACAGATTCTGAACACTGAAAATATTGAGCAAGAAATAAGTGGTTAGATATTTATTTTTAAATACACATTATTAAACAATAAGATTTGGGGCATTTTGCTTTAAGCTTCTAAAACTGTTTATCCCCAATATGAGGAAGATGTGATATTCATGCACATTAGACTCTGTGGTTCACCTCCTTCACATTTCCTCCTTTTCCTGGATCTAGTATAGACCCAGGTCCCCTTGAAATTATTGTGGGCCACGAAACACCATTTTGGTCAATGAGAGGTAAATGCAAGTTTCCCTTTCCTACTTCATAACCTCCTCCTTTTCATGTGAAAGAGGATATGATAACTGAATCTGAAGGGGAAAATGCCAAGAGAATCTCAGAGATGTCTTTCTATTACTGAGCATAAGTCCCAGCAACTTCTCAACTATAAACTCCTATCAGTACAAGCAAACAAATACCCTCTGTGTTTTAAACTACAGTTATTCAGTTTGGCTCAATACATGACACGGATCATAATTCTAACCAATACAGAAGGTAAGTGGATGCAAATGATGCCTTTCACCTGGGGATGGTTTTGTCCTCCCCACCCAAGGGATTTTAGGGACTATCTGAAGACATTTTTTATGGACATAACTGGACGGATGCTCCTGGTAAAGGTTTATGGCACTAAGGATAGACTTCCACAGCAAAAGCTTATCTTGCCCCAAATTTTCAAGAGTGCCAAGGTTGGGAAACCCTGAGGTTGAACATGGAAGCCCCTCCACTGCCTTCAAAGGTAATTTGTCCTTCTTTATAGGCAATGCTCAGTTAGTATAGGACTCTGAACACTGCGGTTTCATGAATAAAATGTGGAAGACAGAAGAGTACTCTGGGGTTTGATGCAGAATGAGCAGTTGGAAAAGAAGTGATGGAAATTGGAAGTCTATTAAGCTCAGAAGTCCAGCTAAAGGGTTGGTTATGAGAACCTGATTCTTGGTGGTGAGGAAAAGAGAAAGGAAGGGGCAAATTCATGAATTACTGGGAAAGAATTTGATGACAGAATGAAAGAAGAGCACATAAGATTTCAAGATGTAGCGAGACTTGGTATTGCACAAACAGATTGAGATTAAACATTTCTGTGAAAAAGTAGACATTTAATTGTGTATTTTATTTTAGTTTTGGCTAACATTCAAACCTCCTAAAACAGTGAAAACAATGTTTCTCAATAGAAGACCTTCTTTTTCCTTTATTTCCTGAGCTGGATGAGAGTATTAGAGAGAATTACACATAAAATATCATAGGGTCCACATTTGGAATGAAAGTGGAATATTTTTACTACTTGAAGCCTAGTAAATTTTTTTCTATTATATTACTATATTCCTCCAGAGATTACAGAAAACAAGACACAAAGAGAAGGATACAGTATTGAGATTCGAGAAGGACATACAGAATCATTGAAAGAGTCAAATAGGGACATTAGATTCCTAACTAAAAATCAAAGTAGGAAGCTGGCATTGTGCAGAGTATTATGTGAAAGTCTTCACAAACAAACAGTATGTCTTAAGTAAATTTTGAGAATATAGATAGATTTGAGACTAAGAAATCAAAGTATCTATGCTAGCAACTTTCTGTTACTATGACAAATACCTAAAATAATCAACTACAAAGATAAAATTGTGAGCCAAAATAAACCTTTTTTGTGAATAGACTGTAATTAAATAAATGTTATGGAAAAGAGAGAGCTAACATTCCACAGTGCAGCTTCAAACATACTGGAGCCAACTCGGGGTAAAATGCCTTTGCTGCCATCAACACCCAGATTAAATAGAGCTCTCCAAAATTATTATATGTTATATAGGAATACCTAGAACTTACAGGAAATACAGAAGAAGCAGTGGTTAGAAATATATTACAAATCCAGGTTTCAGCAAAATATCAGCTTTATTAAATATTGTAAAAATGTCATTCTTTTTCTGAATGTGCCATACTTGTTTATAAAACTTAATAAGCAAAGTATATCAGTTTCTCCCATTCCTTATGATCTTTACATTGAAAATTTAAACACATTTTTTTTATTTAAAAATTTTTATTCTAATTTGTTATATATGATAGCAGAACAGAATATAATTCAAATTATACATATAGAGGACAATTTTTCATATCTCTGGTTGTATACAAAGTACATTTACACCATTCATGTCTTCATACATGTACTTAGGGTAATCATGACTATCTCATTCCACCATCTTTTTTAACCCCCAATTCCTCCCTTCCCCTAACTCCCCATTGTCCTATCTAGAGTTCATCTAATCCTCTCATGCTCCCTCTCCCAACCACCTCATTATGAATTAACCACCTTATATCAGAGAAAATATTCGGCATTGGGTTTTTGGGGAGTGGCTGACTTCACTTAGCATTATCTTCTCTAACTCCATCCATTTACCTGCAAGTGCCATGATTTTATTCTCTTTTATTGCTGAGTAATATTCTTTTGTGAATATATGCCACATTTTCTTTATCCATTCATCTACTGAGGGGCATCTAGGTTGGTTCCACAGCTTAGTTATTGTGAATTGTGCTGCTATAAACATTGATGTGGCTGTGTCCCTGTAGTATGCTGTTTTTAAATCCTTTGGGTATAGACTGAGGAGAGGGATAGCTGGGTCAAATGGTGGTTCTATTCCCAGTTTTCTAAGGAATCTCCATACAACCTTCCAGATTGACTGCACCAGTTTGCAGTCCCACCAGCAATATATGAGTGTGCTTTGTTCCCCACATCCTTGCCTACACTTATTGTTGTTCATATTTTTTTTGTTTATTTATTCTAATTTGATATACATGATATGCATTTCAATTCATAGTACACATATGGAACGCAATTTTTTATTTCTCTGGTTGTACACAAAGTAGAGTCACACCATTCGTGTCTTCTTGTATGTACCTAGGATAATGATATTCATCTCATTCCACTATCTTTCCTACCCCCCATGCCCTCTCCCTTGCCCTCCCTCCCCTTTGCCCTATCCAAAGTTCCTCCATTCCTCCCATTATGGATCAGCATCCACTTATCAGAGAAAACATTCAGCCTTTGGTTTTTTGGGATTGGCTTACTTCACTTAGCACAATATTCTCCAACCCCATACATTTACCTGCAAATGTCATGATTTTATTCTCTTTTTAATGCTGAGTAATATTCCATTGTGTATATATACCACAGTTTCTTTATCCATTCATCTATTGAGGGGCATCTAGATTGGTTCCACAATTTAGCTATTGTGAGTTGTGCTGCTATAAACATTGATGTGGCTGCGTCACTGGAGTATGCTGTTTTTAAGTCCTTTCAAGTCCTTTAGTATAAACTGAGGAGTGGGATAGCTGGGTCAAATGGCGATTCCATTCCAGGTTTTCCAAGGAATCTCTATACTGCTTTCCAGATTGGTTACTGTAGGAGTTTTAATGTCTATTATAATCTATTGAATTTTGAAGAACTTTTTGTTCTCTGAATGTTCCCTTTTTCATATAGCAAATTATTTTTGTTTCATGCTTGGGATATTTGCTTTTTAATTTTTTTCTTTTTAGTGCTAGGAGTTGAACCTCGGCCCTGTGCATGTGGAGTGTGCACTGTATCACTGAACTACATCCTCAGTCATAGGATGTCTTCACTTATCTCTCTGAATATATAATGAGAGCTTTTATTTTTTTATTTTTATTTTTTTAAACAATCCTAACTGGCTTCATTTTTAATTTCAAAATCAGATAACACTTCATTCCATAAAACAGAATCAGTTTTCCTATGAGCCAAGCACTCATCAAAAATAATTTGATGAGTTAGCATCAGATTATTTAATTTGCTTACACAAAATAAGGACAAGGGAACTTCACTATTTTGCCAGTTGAGAATGGCTGTTCTCCCTCCAATCCAGATTTCTCTTGGAGGACCAGATGTGTCAGCTTGGTTTGATTGACTCCATGTTGTTGTTTTTTTCCCCTGGAATATTGTCTCTGCTGAGAAACTGGCTTCACAAAGAAGGTGGTAGCAGGAAAATTTCAGAATCCAAAGCTTAAAAATGAGTCTTGGGCAGTGTGGTGTTATTTTCTGTCTCTGGGAGGGATCATCCTGTGTCCGAGGCCTGGGGACAGAGGCAAAGTCCCAGCCGCCCATCCAGGAGATGTCACTCCCAGTAGCGTCTGGTGTCCTGACCTTTGCTCGCCCAGGATGATGGTGGGTAAGGAGCAGCAGGTCACAGGGGCCCCCTGACCCTCTGGGAGACAGAGCTCTCCCTGGGCAGACCCCCCGGGCTGAGGATCAGCGGCCAGGAGAGAATCACGTCAACGACTCCCCGCCTGTGGTCCCTGAGGTCCTGGGGCAGGGATGCAGGAGGCAGCTAGTGTCATAAGACTTCCCGGCCCCAGCCAGGCCGGGCGTCTGGCTAAGTGAGGAGAAAGACAGTGTCCCTCCTCAGGGCCTGGCCCCTGCGCCCGGTCTCACTTCCTCCCGGGCACCACCTGGAAGGGGAGGAAGTGACACCCAGGGGAAGGCTGGGAAGTGAGGCCACCGTCACATTCAAGTTCAGGGTGCAAAAGCTCAGTCTATCCCCCAACAAGCCCCATACTCAGCTCCCCTTCATGGGTCACATCCCTTCTGAGAGTCACGCCTGCCCTTTATAGGCATAAGGACCCAGAAGTTCCAAGGACATGTCCATGTTTAGGCCCCCGGATCTGGAAGTTCCTCAGACATCCATGTTTAGGCCCCCGTATCTGGATCCAGAAGTTTCAAAGGTGCATGTCCATGTTTAGGTGCCCGGATCCGGAAGTTCCTTGGGCGCATATCCATGTTTAGGCCATAGCATCCAGAAGTGCCTCAGGTGCACATCCATGTTTAGGCTCTAGGATCCGGAAGTGCCTCAGGCATCCATGTTTAGGCCCCCGGATCCGGAAGTTCCTGAGGCACACATCCATATTTAGGACCCTGGATCCGGAAGTTCCTCAGGTGCACATCCATGTTTAAGCCCCTTGGTCCGGAAGTTCCTCAGTATCCATGTTTAGGCTCTAGGATCCGGAAGTGCCTCAGGCATCCATGTTTAGGCCCTCGGATGCGGAAGTTCCTCAGGCAAACGTCCATGTTTAAGCCCCCAGATCCGGAAGTTCATCAGTCCTCCATGTTTAGGCCATAGCAACTAGAAGTTCTTCAGGCAAACATCCATGTTTAGGCCCCCAGATCCGGAAGTTGGTCAGACATCCATGTTTAGGCCCCAGGATCCGGATCCAGAAGTTTCAAAAGGTGTATATCCATGTTTAGGCGCTCGGATCCGGAAGTTCCTCGGGCGCACATCCATGTTTAGGCCGTAGCATCCAGAAGTGCCTCAGGTGCACGTCCATGTTTAGGCTCCAGGATCCGGAAGTTCCTCAGGTGTCCCTGTTTAGGCCCACGGATCCGGAGGTTCCTCAGGTGCATGTCCACGTTTAAGCCCCCAGGTCCAAAGTTCCTCAGCATCCATGTTTAGGCTCTAGGATCCAGCTGTTTGTATTCTTGATAGCTGCCATTCTGACTGGAGTGAGATAAAATCTTAGAGTACTTTTGATTTGCATTTCTCTAATTGGTAGAGATATTGAACATTTTTCATATATTTGTTGATTGATCGTATATCATCTTCTGAGAGGTGTCTGTTCAGGTCCTTAGCCCATTTATTGATTGGGAGATATATATATATACACATATATACATATATATTTTGGTATTTAGCTTTCTGAGTTCTTTATATACCATAGAGATTAGTGTTCTACCTGATGTGCAAGCAGTAAAAATTTGCTCCAAGATGTAGGCTCTCTATTCACCTCACTGATTGTTTCTTTTGCTGAAAAGAAGCTTTTTAGTTTGAATCTATCCCATTTATTGATCCTCAATTTTAATTCTTATGCTATAGGAGTCTTATTAAGGAAGTTGGGACCTAATCCGACATGATAGAGATTTGGGCCTACTTTTTCTCCTAATAGGCACATTTGTGCATGGTCAGAGAGAAGGTTTTAATTTCATTTTGCTGCATATGGATTTCCAGTTTTTCCAGCACCATTTGTTGAAGAGGCTATCTTCTCTCCAATGTATGCTTTTGGCCTTTTGTCTAACGTAAGTTCACTGCAATTATGTGGGTTAGTCTCTGTGTCCTCTATTCTGTACCATTGGTCTACCAGTCTGATTTGGTGCCAATACCATGCTGTTTTTGTTATTATTGCTCTGTAGTGATGCCACCTGCTTTGCTCTTCTTGCTAAGGATTGCTTTAGCTATTCTGGGTCTCTTATTTTTCCATATGGATTTCATGACTACTTTTATATTTCTATGAGGAATGTCATTGAGGTTTTGATTGGAATTGCATTAAATCTGTTCAGTACTTTTGGTAGTATGGTAAGTTTGACAGTATTAATTCTGCCTATCCAAGCACAAGATAAATATTTCTATTGTCTAAGGTTTTCTTTAATTTCTTTCTTTAGTGTGCTGTACTTTTCATTGTATAGATCTTTCACCTCTTTTGTTGATTCCCAAGTATTTTATTTATTTTTTAAGGTTATTGTAAATAGGGTAGTTTTCCTTGTTCCCCTTTCAGAGGATTTGTCATTGATATACAGAAATGCCTTTGATTTATGGGTATTGATTTTGTATCCTGCTACTTTACTAAATTCATTTACTAGTTCTAGAAGTTTTCTGGTGGAATTTTTTGGTTCTTCTAGGTTTAAAATCATATCATCAACAAATAGTGCTAATTTGAGTTCTTCTTGTCCTATCCGTATTTCTTTAATTTATTTCATCTAATTGCTCTGGCCAGTGTTTCAAGAAGTATGTTAAATAGAAATGGTGAAAGAGGGCATCCCTGTCTCGTTCCAGTTTTTAGAGGAAATGCTTTCAATTTTGCTCAATTTAGAATGATGTTAGCTTGGGGTTTAGATTAGATAGCTTTTATGATGTTGAGATGTTCCTGTTATCCCTAGTTGTTTTAGTGTTTTGAACATGAATGGGTGCTATATTCTGTCAAATGCTTTTTCTGCATCTATTGAGATGATCTTATGGTTCTTATCTTTAAGTCTATTGATGTGATGAATTTATATACTATTGATTTCCATATGTTCAACCAACCTTGCCTCCCTAGGGTGAACCCCACTTGATCATGGTGCCCTATCTTTTTGATATATTTTTGTATTCGATTTGCCAGAATTTTATTGAGAATTTTTGCATCTATGTTCATTAGAACTATTGGTTTGAATTTTTCTTTCTTTGATGTGTCTGTGCCTGGTTTTGGAATAAGGGTGATACTGGCCTCATAGAATGAGTTTGGAAGTGCTCCCTCTTTTTCTATTCCATGAAATAATTTTAAGAGTATAGGTATTACTTCTTCTTTATAAGCCAGGTAGAACTCCGCTGTGTATCCATCTGGTTCTGGACTTTTCTTAGTTGGTAGGCTTCTGATGGCATCTATTTTATTGCTTGAAATTGATCTGTTTAAATTGTGTATATCATCCAGATTAAATTCAGGCAAATCATATGACTCTAGAAGTTTGTCAATGCCTTCAATAGTTACTATTTTATGGGAGTACAAGTTTTCAGAATAATTTTTAATTATCTTCTGCATTTCTGTAGTGTCTGTTGTGATATTTCCTTTTTCCCACATATGTTAGTAATTTGAGTTTTCCCTCTCCTTCTCTTTGTTAGTATGGCTAAGGGTTTGTCAATTTTATTTATTTTTTTAAGAACCAACTTTTTGTTTTGTCAATTTTTTAAAAACTCTTCTAAGTTTATTTGGATTTTTTTCAAAAAATGTTGTTTCCATTATTATTTATTAAGACTACATTTTCATGTCATAATCATAATAGTAAAAAGTAATTTTGTCATAAAATTGGTGCTTAATATTTTTATTGAGAAGAAATGATGTGATCATCTTGAAGAGAAAGAATTGTAAAATATATTGTTTTATTTGAAGTAATAAATTGCATAAAAAACTTTAAAAAATTGTTTCTTTTGTTTCAACTTCATTGATTTCAGCTCTGATTTTAATTATTTCCTGTCTTCTACTACTCTTAGTGTTGATTTGTTCTTCTTTTTCTTGGGCTTTGAGATGTAATGTTAGGTCATTCATTTCTTCTTTGAAGGAATGAACTCCACGCAATGAACTTTACTCTTAGAACTGCTTTCATAGTGTCCCAGAAATTTTGATATGTTGTATCAGTGTTCTCAGTTACCTTTAAGAATTTTTTAATCTCCTCCTTGATGTCTTTTGCAACCCATTGTTCATTCAGTAGCATATTATTTAGTCTCCAGGTGTTGGAGTAGTTTTTGTTTTTTATTTTGTCATTGATTTCTAATTTTACTCCATAGTGCTCTGGTAGAATGCAGGGTAATATCTCTACTTTTTTTATTTGTTAAGAGTTGCTTTGTGGCATAATATATGGTCTATTTTAGAAAAGGATCCATGTGCTGCTGATAAGAAAGTGTATTTGCTTGTTGAAGGATGAAATATTCTATATATGTCAGTTAAGTCTAAGTTATTGATTGTATTATTGAGTTCTACAGTTTCTTTGTTTAGCTTTGATTTTGAAAATCTATCTAGTGATGAAAGAGGTGTGTTCAAGTCACCCAGAATTATTATGTTGTGGTCAATTTGACTCTTGAACTTGAGAAGAATTTGCTTGATAAATATAGATGCTCCATTGTTTAGGGCACATATATTTATAATTGTTATGTCTTGTTGGTGTATAATTCCCTTTAGCAGTATGAAATATCCTTCTTTGTCCCTTTTGATTAACTTTAAAGTCTACTTTATTTGATACGAGGATGGAAACCCCTTCTTGCTTCCACAGTCCATGTGAGTGGTATGATTTTTCCCAACTTTTCACCTTCAGTCTGTGGATGTCTTTTCCTATGAGATGAGTCTCTTGGAGGCAGCATATTGTTGGGTCTTTTATTTTTAAATATCCAATCAGCTAGCCTATGTCTTTTGATTGGTGAGTTTAGGCCATTAACATTCAGGGTTATTATTGACACATGATTTGTATTCCCAGCCACTCTTGTTTTTTGACTTGACTTGGTTTCTCCTTTGCTCAGTTTTTCCTTTAGTGTAATACCTCCCTCTGCTGATTTTCATTGTTGTCTTTCATTTCCTCTTCATAGAACATTTTGCCAAGGATGTTCTGTAGTGCAGGTTTTTTAGCTATAAATTCTTTTTTTTAACTTTTGTTTATCATGTAAGGTTCTTATTTCATCATCAAATATAAAGCTTAATTTTGCTGGATACAAGATTCTTGGTTGGCATTCATTTTCTTTCAAAGCTTGATATGTTGTTCCAAGATCTTCTAGTTTTCAGGGTCTGGGTTGAAAATATGCACAAAACCTAATTGGTTTTCCCCAATATGTAATCTGATTCCTTTCTCTTAGGGCTTTTAATATTCTCTCCTTATTCTGCATGTTAGGTATTTTTATTATAATGTGCCTTGGTATGGATCTGTTGTGATTTTGTACATTTGGCATCCTGTAAGCCTCTTGAATTTGGTTTTCCAATTTGTTCTTCATGTTTGGAAAATTTTCTGATATTATTTCATTGGATAGATTGTTCATTCCTTTGGTTTGAAACTCTATACCTTCCTCTATCCCAATAACTTTTACATTTGGTCTTTTTATGCTATCCAATATTTCTTGAATGTTCTGCTCATGGTTTCTTATGATTTTCACAGTGTGCTCTACATTATTTTCAAGATTATATATTTTGTCTTCATTGTCTGAGATCCTGTCTTCCAAGTGGTCTAATTTGTTGGTGATGTTTTCTATTCAGCCTTTAATTTGGTTATTCTTTCTTTCATTTCAAGGATTTCTGTTCTTTTTTTTTAGAACCTCTCTCTATTGAAGTAATCTTTTGCTTCTTGTATTTGTTTATGTAGCTCTTTGTCAAAATGATCTTTTGCTGCCTGTATTTGCTCTCTTATATTATCCTTTAATTCACAGAACATTTTAATTATATATATCCTGATCTCCTTCTAAATCTGCTGTGCTGGCCATGGATTTTAATAATGTGGTATCTTGATTTGTTTGGGGGCACTTTGTTCCCTTGTCTTTTCGTGTTGATTGTGTGTCTTCCTTTCTAGCACTGTGGATCCAAGGCATTACCATTTTTACCCTATAGGCTTATAGTGCCCCTGTAGGATTCCAATACCTCTCCTTTGAGAGGAAGGACAATGTTAACAGACCTCAATATAAACAATATACCACCTAGAAACATATGTTGCTTATAAATATTTACAGTTTAGTTACAATGTATGGAAATGGTGAATTCAATTATTATCTACAATATAATCAGTAGGTTTGTAAAAGGATTTATAGTTTATGATGGTGGACAAACAACCGGGGATGAGATGTAGAAAGATATGCTGAGGAGGTAGGAGGTAAGGATATAGAATTATTATATCTTAGGAAGTATAAAAGAGAAATCTAAAGAAGAAGGTTCGTAGCAGGAGAATAGAGAGGAAGTAATTTTGGGTAGACAAGAGAGAAGATACTAGAGTACATAAAACAAACATATATATTAAGAAAAATTAAAAATGTTAAAATAGTAAAAATTGGAGAAAAATAACAACAAAAAAAGATATACAACACCACTGTAATATACTATTCAGTTGTCTCAGACCTCAATATCCTAATTCATGCAAAGTACTTGGTTTCACATACGTTGGGGATGTGAGGACAGGAGAATAGAGAGGGAAAAAAAACATCTCGAATGTAGAAAGAGGGATTGTTGAGTTGGAGATCAGTATCTTTCCTGCTTCCCTTCTCATCCAATAGGTGGGGTTGTCTGTTGGTAGCTGGTATAGATAACAACCAAGAATAGAGGGTTGTTCCTGGGTGGAGGGCACCTGGAAGTGGGGTGTGGCGCCCACCAGTCCCTGAAGGGAGAATGCACCTCAGAGATCTCTTTTGGGGCCTGCTCCTATGATGTGAACACCTGGTCCTATCTCCTTATCTTATCTAAAGACCTCCCATTTCCTGGTCTCTGTTAGTCTCTAAATTATATCACACTTACCCTCTCCCTCACTGCTTCCTAATAAGGGATCTTTCTCTCTGGGGCTCTTGTGTGTGGAACTTTGGGTGCATTCTACATCTGCCTTGCTAAGAGCTGTGTTGTTGTTGTTGTTGTTGGGCACTCACTGTGCCAGGTTAGCACTGCTGGAGAGAGGGGGCTAGTTAGAAACAGGGTACCTGTCCAGCCAGAGTTCCAAACTGGGAGTTGCCCCCACTAAGGATGGTGTTAAAAGCGACCCAAGTTGGAGGCATTAACTTCAGCAATGGGTTGTCAAGTTGGGTGGGAAGAGGTGGGCGATGGTGTTGGATAATGAGTTCAGAGACTGGGTCTATGGCATGCAGCATGTGGCTGTGGCTGTCTTCAGAGGTTGTGTGCAGTTCCCTGGTGCTACAGCTTGTAGGAGACTATCTCCGTTGCTGCAGAGTCCCAAGAGGAGGCAACTGGAGAAGCCCCAGGTTAGTTGATGGGGTCCACACAGGAGTGGCAGCTGGAGATCCTGTGCATGAGTTGCTGCAGGGTGTCCTGCATGAGAGCTACGTCCAGGAATTCTGCTCAGGTGGGTGGCCCAAAGTTTTGCGCTGGTGCTGATGCCAATGGTCCTGCTTGGCCACCCAGTAGTTGGGAGACCTACTCTGATGCTGAGGGCAGAAGCCCTGCAAGGCACAGTGGCCATGATTCCAGTGTGGAAGCAGGAATATCACTGGCAGAAAAGAAGCATTCACCCTTCTTGAGTCCCAGGTCATGGAGTGACACAGAATGCTGCCTCCCTCTGGGCCACCATCTTGGATGTACCATTTCCTGGTGCTCAGTAGCCAGACCTGCTCCCTGGGGAGCTTCAGGTCCTGCATAGCTGAGCAACCCAGGATACTAAACATGGGAACAAAGCCTGGAACCAAATGGCGGGAACCTCAAACACATTTTTTTTTTAAACCAGGGAATTCTTTCCTCCAAAGGTATTAATCTAAGATCTTATATTAAAGCCCAATAGAAAGTATCTACTTAGAAGTGCTTCTGAGATAATTTTATTGATTAAAAGAAGTATTGATGACCCACACACATTTTCCAAGCTATGAGATTAGTTTACCAAATTACCTTTGTTTCTTCATTGTTGTTGCTAAAGTGTAACAATACCCAATAGGTTATCATATTTGTGGGTAATATTTTTCCCCACCAAAGTTATACTATATTGAGGACAGAGGTTTATTCAATAAGACAGGAGATTCAAGCTGCTCCCCAACTACCCGCAAGCATCCTGAAAGTTAAATAGCTTGTTTCTCCTCAAATGAAAGACTTAACTAAAATAAGCAGTATGAACAATCTCCAACTGTGAACTAATTAAAGACAATTCCCTTTCAAGGTTTTTTCACTAGATGTCATTTGTGATTTTATTTTGCTTTCCTTAAATTTGTCCTATTTTACATGCCTGCTCTTTCTAAGATTTATCCTTAAATGGCACAATATTTTAATATTGGACTAAGTGGCATTCTAATGGGTCACATGTAGATTAATAGGCAGGAGTTATAAAACAAGAATGATATTATTATTTTATGGAGTTAGTAAAAGTATCTGGACTCAATAGATGACTTTATCTTTTCTAAGTCCACTGTTGGTATGTCCAGAAAAAGCAGAACAAAGTGATGATAATGGAAGCCACCAAATTGTATGCTTTATTCCCTCTGTAATCTCAGTTGCTTATGCCCTTCTTCTACTTATGCTGTCAAATTTCTAATGGGGAAAAGATGGGATGAAATAATTGTTGAAATAGTTTAGGGGAAAATAATATCAGGTCTAAAATTGCCTAAATAACAGAAAGTCAGAGTAAAAGCAATATCTAAAGAAACGTTATGAAAAGACTCAGGGAAAAAGCATGTGAGCACAACAAAAATCGAATGCTTGTCCTAGAATAACAGCATCAAGAGCAGACTGCTGGCCCACTACCAAGACCACTATCCCTTATTACTTCTTACATGAATTTCTTTCAAAGGCTATTAATAATTTAGTGAGAACTTAAGAATTCTTACATGAACTTCTTTCAAAGGCTATTAATAATTTACTGAGAACTTAAGAACCAGGCACTGTTTATTATTTTATGTATAATACAAAAAATCTTGAGTTACTATTACTGGAAGAAGGAAAATTCAGGATGTGAGTGAAAGCATTCTGCTACCAAAAGCCGTGTGCCAAAGTATTACCCCATTATTTTATTTCTGTGTGCCCCCCATACTCTTTAGCCTAGTGTTCAAAGAACTCCTTATTTTGATAGACAAGTGTGTTAGTCAGCTTTGATTAACTGACTCTGACCAAAAATACCTCACAAGAACAATTTAGAGGAGGAAGTGTATTTCGACTTATGGTTTCAGAGGTTCTATTGCTCTGGGTCCCAGCTGAGGCAGAACATTATAGTGGAAGGGCATATGGAGAAAACTGTTTAGCTCATCACATCCCAGAAGCAGGAGGGGTGGGGAGAGATAAGAAATAGTCCCTAAGGCCATGCCCCTAGTGACCTACTTCTTACAGCCATGCCCTACTTGCCTACAGTTATAGACAGGAGTCCATTCAAATTATCAATACACTGGTGAGGTTACTCCTTTCAAATCTAATCACTTCACTTCTGAACATTGTGACATTGGATATGAGGTTTCTAACACATGAGCTTTCCGGCGGGGGGGGGGGGGGGGATACTTCATATCAGATCATACAAAATTGGCCAGTTTTATATCTGATAATCTTGAACTTGATTTCCAAACATATAATGATTCTTGATTTGAAATATTTTTAAAAGGGTTGGACCAATTGTTTTAAAAACTAGTTTGAATTAGTTTGTGTCATAGTCTCTACCCTCTGGTTCCTTTCTACCAATCAACGATTTTTCATGATTCCATTCCTAAAAATTTCTATTTCTTCCAAACTAATATAACACCTTTTTTATTCTCAAACACCTTCTGTTTTAAAAAAGTATATTTTAAAAAGTGTTTGAACTAACACTATTTTCCGAGCTCCAGGAACATACATGTGTATGCAATATCTCCACTAATTCCCTAACTTATGCCTTATTAATATAGCCTTCTTGCTGAGAATACTATGGTCCTTTTTAATTTTAAGTATAATTTAATGTGTTCAGTACACTTTGAATCTACCTAGACCATCAAAAAGCACCATATTGATTGTGCACACTTTTCAGAATTATAATAGCACTTGTGGGAGACACTGACTGCTTACCAAATACCTATGGGAAGCCTCCCATTTCCTTGCCCATTGTAATTAGGAAGGGCTAAGAGACTAGTTCTGATGAGTAGGTGATGAACATACAGGGAAGACGAACCCTGTAGAATTGCAGAGACCCAGTGAACTTCTGTAAACTAGAAATATTCATTAGTACACTTGAGCCACTGAGATTTGGAAATTGTTACTGAAGTGCAGCCTAACTTATCCTGAGTAATTCTAAAAACTGATGTGATAAGTGGGTAACTGCTGTTGAAAACACACCTAAAACAACAACAACAAACTTAAAATTTGTGGTATTTGATGAGTAGTCTGCTGGAGGCTGAAAAGATGATGATTTAGATCATGATCAGCTACTAAAGATCAACAGCTGTATCAGATATGGATATTCAGTTGTGCTCTTTGCTGTGATAACACCTAATGCCAATCCTGTGAGCAAAGAACTCTAAATTTTGGAAAACCGAAGGCAGTGGGCATGGGTTGGTTGCTACTAACAGTGTTTGGCAAAGCCTTACAACAAAGGTGATTCAGAGAAGACTATCTGAAATATTGAATATTTAGTATATCTGAATGAAAGCATTTATTTTGGGAATTAAGAGACAGTAAGAAATAAAATTGAAAATGCACTTGGGAGACAGAAGTCCATCAAAACGTAGCCTTGAGGACAAAGATCAGATTTAGAGGGTGGTCTGCACATCCATTTTAAAACCCATCTCTAACCGGAGTGCCTCAGGGAAAAACTGGAACCAAAGAAACTTTCTCTCCGGAATGTGGCAGCTGAGTATGCCATATGAAAACAAAGAATGGTGACTTAAGAATGGCTCCGATGGAACTACGGGTGTGATTCCTGACAAACAAACAATGGAAAGTCTGTTGGGTTTGGGGGAATCCCTCTAAGGGATGGAGTGGTTATCTATTTGAACTACTTGAGCCTTCTTGGTCCTCGGGTTTCCAACTTTCCACAGGTAAGACCTTCATTTAAAGATTAAGTGTGCAGCTCTGATAAAGGCATATTCCACCACAGCCACTTCAGACATGACCAAACCAGAAGAATCTTCTAGAGATGGACGGGAGAACGGTGAGCAAGATATTCCTCCAGAGAGCACATCAGGGCCTATCTAGAAGTTAATCCACCCCAGGCCTAGTAAGACTTTAAGATCTCAGAATTGCTGTGGACCAAGGATAGCTGGACTTCTCTTTCTGGAATGCATTGCTGATTTCATTCTAGCCCATTTCACCATTAAACTCTTGAGTGTCTAAAGTCAAGGAAATGCCATAACCTGTGCTCTTAGCTTACAAGTCTACAGACCACAGCACACTGTCCAGAAACCTTGAAATTTGAACTTGAGCTAGTGACGAGGTGAAACTTCAGTTTGTCTTCCTGGAAGACAAACAACAGAAAGCAAAGAAACATTTTGTAACCAGAAGGGTCAACAGCACAACATTGACAATTGCTGCTCACTCTATGTGTGGTTTTCTCTCCCCAAAACCCACACAGGCTATTTTGCAATCCCCTTGATGGGAACTATGTGTTTGTTTCTGGCCAGTGTTTGATGATGTCTAAAACTTTAGGCTGAAATATGCAAGAGCGAAAGTGACATCATCCTGTTCTCATCTCAAGTAGTTGTGTAGGGTAAAGGTCAATCAATAGAAACAGATGACAAAATGACCTGGGGTTGGGAAGATGAAATCTCAGAGAATAACTTTAAAACAGGTGTTATAAATATATTGTATTCAGGGAAATAAAGAAAAGATGGAAGTAATGAATGAAAAATTAGGAACTTTAAGTAGAGGGTAATATTAAAAATATGGAACTATGAGTAATGTAAAAGAAGTATATACACAATAAAAATAGAGTTTACCAAATACTAACGCAAATATATATTGTCTATATGAAATGAACTTTGTCTATAAAGATACAGAGACAAACTAAAAGGATGCAGATATAAGCGTGGAGAAATCAGTCCTGTCATATTAATATCAGACAAAATCTACATTAAGACAAAGTATTATTAGTGATAAAGGACATCTCATAAAGATATAAGGGTCAATCTATTAGGTATATATGTGTGAATCTCTAACAAAGCTTCAAAATACATGACAAAACTTTAAAATATAAGAAGCAAAGGGAAAATTGAGTAAACTAAAATCATAGTTGGATATTTTAATGCTCCTCTGTCTGTAATTAATAGAATAATTAGACAAAAAAGTTACTAAATCTAGAGAAGTTGTAGTTAACAGCAATGCCTTAACATCACTGAGATATATAGGATGTTAGTTCTAACAATTATGAAATACACAACCTTTTCAATGGTACAAAGAACTTCTAACTAAATAGAGAATACATTTGTGTTAATCAGCATTTTGTTGCTGGAACAAAATACCTGAGAAAAACAACTTAAAGAAGGACAGATTTATGTTGGCTCATGGGTTTAGAGGTTTCAACTCCATGGCTTCATCCTTTCTGGACCCACGGTGAGGCCGCACCTCATGGCAAAAGGGCATGGCAGAATAAAACTAACTGCTCACCTCAGGGCAGACAGGAAGCAGAGAGACTGGCAGAAGAAACAGAGGACAATCTCAGGGATCATCCTCTGTGATCCCTCCAACCAATACTCCCTCCAACCAATCCCCACTTCCTGTGGTTTCTACCCCACCCCACAATAATGCCTTCAAGTTGTTAACATATCAATGGACCAATCCACTAATGAGGTCAGAGTCCTCATGATCCAATCACTTCCCCAAAGCCCCACCTCTGATCACTGCTTCATTGGGGACCAAACCTTCAATACATGAGCCCTGGGGGGATATTTCAGATCCAAACCATTACAGCATTATAGTATAATATAAACCTCAGTAAATCAGATGAATTTGTAGAATGTATATTGTCTGACCATCATAGATATGATTTTAAACCAATGATACTAAAATATCTAGAAAAGCCTCAAATGTCTATAGATTAAGCAACCAATTTCTAAATATCCCATGCATTAATATTGAACAGGGATGTCGACATTTAGGTTAGAATGAAAATAAAAAAGATGAAATATCAAAATTTGCATGATATACCTAAAGCTATGCTTAGGTTATACTTCATAGCATTATACACTTTTATTAGAAAAAAAAGAGGTAAAAATCATTGAGCTAAATTTTCACTTCAAGAAAAACAAAGAGGAATTTAGCACAAAATCAGTAGCATGAAGGAAATAATAAGAGTAGAAATCAATCACATTGAAAGTAGATAGTAATCAAGAGAATTTCAGGTGCATTACCTTCTGGTGGTCTAGTTTCAAATGAAAAAAAAAATTAAGAGAAAAGAATAAAGTTACAAACACATAGTATGTTTTTGACTGGTTCTCAGAAATATTAGATATCTCAAGCAAGTTTCTAACAAACATTTGGTGGAAAATACTTGATCACTGTCTTCTTTTAGAAGAGCCAGAGGAGCTGATGATTTTATTGTGGATTAAAAATGAAGAGATGGAGCCAGTGGACAGAGCTAGCATGAGCATTAAGGTCAAAAGCACAGACAAGTCCACCCACATGTGGAATGGATTCAGAAGCATGAAATTCCCCAAGTACTCGGGGGGATTTCATGGTGTTTAACTGATTGGAAAAGGTGATGACTCATGCTTAGTTGTACATACAATGAGGCATTTAAAATGCATTTTACCAGGGCCTATTTCTATTGTAGACAAGGAAGTTTTATTTTAAATTGATCATAATGTTTCAAGAGAAATCTTTGGTTTAAAAAAAAGCAAGCATTTAGGGTTACCATCAGGGACACGGAGCATGCTCATGATGGCTGTTCATCTAGGAAACCCTGACTCTTTTAAACAATCTGAAATATATGAGGAGACATCATCCATAGAGGGAAAAGAAATCTCTCAGATAGCAAAATTAATAGGCATGTAAAGAAGTAGTAGTGTCAACTGCCCTGTTTGTGATTTTAATTCTGCTTTTCTACTGCGGGACTGTTCCAGAGCATTGTAGCCAGTTTTGTTTTTTTTTTCCTTCTTTCTTTCTTTTTGTTTCCTCTTTTTTTCTGTTTTTATTAATAAGTCTTGTTTCCTCTATTTCTCTATAATTTATGCCCCCTACTACACCCTCCCCCACTTACCCCCCCAAAAAAAAGAATTACTGAATTGTTCAAGATGATATAATTAGAATTAAAAGGTTTAGATAAAAGCTGGCATTGTAGGCAGGGATGGAGAAGATTTCCACTACAGGTGTTTGTGATCCTTTCAAAAGATGTACCGAAGAAAAAAATAAGCTGGACATGATTTCTCAGTTCCTTGCACCAACTGCAAAGCCTGGTAGCAAAAAAAAAAAAAAAAAATCATCTAGCCTTAGTTCATATGATCTAATTATAGAAAAAAAAACTATGATTATCTTATCCCTATATGTATCTTAGGAGTATTCTATCCATTATACATTGGATTCAGAAAGTCTACATATCAATAACACTAATATAATTATGAATAAGACCTTATTTGGTCTTAAACATGTCTATAATTACTCTTTTTACCATTATCAATTTTATTGTACTTGGATGAATCAAAAGATGTTCCAAAGAGCACCAGAATGTAGCATTATTTCTTTCCTCCCAGATACCTGTTTATTTTCTGTGATTGATTTTCCAGATTGAATCAAGGAATACTTTTGCCTTTGACTTTCTAGTCTACACATTTAAAAAATGTGATTTATTGCCTTTCAGTTTCCTAGATCCAAGCATCACATTTCTTGCATCTACGAATATTTTAAATAAAATACTAACAAAAACCAGTTAAATTTCCCCAGGCCAAAGAACATATTAGGTCCTATGCTTTCTATAACCCTCCTCTTTTAATGGACTGAAGTGGTTTTGCTCTCATCAAATAGTTTGGTATGTTAAATGCAGAATAAAATGCTAGAAAATGATTGTCATTGAAGTCACTTCTGATATTGTAAAATATCAGCACGATTCCTTTTCTCATTTATAAAAGCAATGCAACAATGTTGTCTTTTTTTTTTTTTTAATACACAGACATAGCAATTTTAACTCCTTGCTGCTGGACTTAACGCAAAACCTTTCTGGGACCAACGTGATATTCTTATTCTTGAGTCATTACCCTGAATTGCAGTAGCATCCTATATTGATTTAAAGATCTTACTTATGGCTTTTTAGGCATTTCATGGTTTAAATATTCTATACCTTTCAGATTGATTACTTCTATATTATCTGTCACTTTCTTTATTGTCAGAGCAGGGGACTGCTTTCTGCTCTGTTGTCACAAATGGATTCCCATGAGGCTAACACTTTTCATGCATCCTGCCAACAGAAATTGCTACTTCTTCAAGTAAGTAATTTGGAGCCTCTTATGGCTTTATAAAACATAGGTAGGACACTTTTTTCTACTGGATTTGTGATGCTCACTTATCTGAGAGTTTGCTTTTAAACTAACAAATAATTCTGGAGAAGCTTTTGTAAATACTAGACAAATTTACTCTCTGATAATAGTATTGCCTTCGTCTATTTCCCTTTCCTACAAGTATGTCAAACAAGCAGATATATTTTCTGTAATTCAATAGCTGTTTCAATTGCTTTTTATCACTGTTTTTTTCCCTAATACTTTGTGTCTTTCCCAAAGTAGATGACTGTATTCCCATGACTTCTAAGGTTCTGAGCAATCTTACTGTTATATTTTCCTTCTTGTCTAAGAAAACTATGGAAATGCCAACAGTTTCAGAATTTCCTCAGTGAATGTCTGCCTTCCATCTATAGTAATACAAAACTAGCCATTAAATGTGAATTTGATATTTTGTACTTTATTTCCATAAATGACCTAAGTCAATTGAAATTCAAATGTCATGTATTATAAAATAGCAGCATAAATGGGTTAATTTTAGAATTTATATCTTCATAAAAGTAAACATTATAACTTAAGAAAGCGAAAATATTAGGCCAATTGATATTTTAGTAGCAAATATTATCATTCCCATATATTAAATATTAAATTCTACATTTCTCAAAATTGTAGAATGTGGGATCTAAAGGGAACTTTCAAGATCATTTCATCAAATTCTTTATTTCAAAGATGAATGTGATTCATCAAGGATAACTATCAAGCGAAAGAAGTAGGAATTTCAATATTTTTTTTAATGCTAAAACTAGTGAATTTTCTCTCCACTGTTATATCTATCCCAGAAGTTTTTCCAAGTTTTTGTCAAAATTAAGAAAGGAAGTTGGAAGAAAAGTTCTAAAATAAAATTTGTTCTTATGGAATCCCCAGCTTTGTCTTCAATTTAAAAGATAGTTTAGTGATTGAAAAATACATCATCTGAATGCAGTAGGTTTACAGGAGATACTGTCAGGTTGATAAACCTGACAGTATTTACTTTTTTGAAACTGAATGAGGACAGCTATTGTCATATGATGATTTGTAATGATTAGCACGCATAATAGTAGTAACTCACCTTTGGGTTCTGCAACATGGAATGATAGGGGTCATGAGACTCATTTACAGTGGGTCAGAGTTACACATTTGTGGGCCACAAGAACTCTGCAGTCTGTGTAATAAAGGACAGAAGTGTAAAAACTGATTGTAACAAATAATTTGCCAGGTGTTAGCACTTCTGTTGAAGAAGCTCATGTCATCTAATTGTTCACTAGGAAATTACTGGAAGGCAAAAAGTATAAAATCTTTATCACTGCCTAATGCCATGTTATTGAACATTATAGTATTCGTGTGCTAATGCAGCTATAACAATTAACAAAAACTTCTGGCTTGAAACAATACAAATTTATTCACTTCCAGTCCCAAAGGTCAGAAATCAGAAATAAATCCTATGGGACTAAAATCACTAGTTCCATCTGGAAGCTTGGGGAATAAATTCATATTCCTGGCTGATGGCCCCACATCACATCTGCCTTTCCATTATCCGGTTGCCCCTTCGCTTCTGTTACCAAATGTCTCAGCTCCTGAATCCTCTCCTGAGGACACTTGTGATTATATCTAGGGTCTACCCATGTAATCTAGAATAATCTTTCCATCTCAAAATCCTTAAGGTAATCACAGCCCCCTTTTGTCAAGTAAGATTATATCCATAGATTCCAGTGATTAGGATATGGATATCTTTAAGGACTTTCCAATATCATTTAGTCTACCACCATTAGTACTAATTTTGAGGCACAGGGTTTTATTTAAAGAGTACCCAGCTAGCATGAGAATAAGCAGACTTTTAAATACCTACAATATATTTGGGGGTTGTTGGTAAATTCTAACCAAGAAAAAAAATCTCTCAACAGCATAGATTATACCTGGATTCAGTAATAACCACATTTCTATCATTAGAGGAAAGATAGTGGCTATGTATTACAACAAATGCCTTTAACTCTCTTTTGAAAGTTAGCATGGCTTAAAGTTCCTGAAAGAGAAAGGTAGTGCCCAAAGAAGTGATTCAAGAAAGGAAAGCCTTGTAGGAAATCCATCACCCCCATTTTCCCATAGAAGTGAATATTTGCTTCAGTGATTCAAAATAGCTGGGAGCAGAACATCTATTTCTGAAGACTCATTCTTGGCATATAATTTCAGTTGGATTAAAATTTCTTACTCATGTTCTTATTCAACCCTTAGCACAGTGGTTGGCAAATGAAAGGTATTAATGTTTATTTATTGAATTGAAATAAACACTTGAATTTGTGTTCCTAGATGTCCTCTTTTAGCTTCCTCGAAATTTATGAATTTTTAGTGATCCCACTGAAAAACAATCTGCACAAATACAATTAAAATCTGCCTATACTGCAAACCATCACAAATATAACATACATGTTATAATTGATATTTATAAGATTTGATTCTCGGTCTTGCCTTCAGTATAAATTTCATAATTAAATCCTTGGTTAATATTCTCTTTCTTGATGGTCTGCTTTAAACACAGAATGCAGAAATTACAAAAGTAATTTCTCCTAACACCCTGTTCATCAAGAAAGCAAGATACTTTGATTTGGTCTCAGAATTTATTTCCTAGTTAAAAGTCAGTACCATTTGACCTTAACAAAATCCTAACTAAGTACCTCTTCTGGATCTGGTTCCAGTCAAAGTCAGGTTTTTAAATCAAGTATTTTTCTTTGTTATGGAGTATGAGTCTTCTTTTTTTCTTTTCCTTTTTTTTTTTTTTTTTTTTTTTTTGTGGTGCTGGGGATTGAACACAGGACCTTGTGCATGCAAGGCAAGCACTCTACCAACTGAGCCATATCCCCAGCCCCCTGGAGTATGAGTCTTTAGCTATCGTTGCATTAAAGGTCTTAGATGGCTTCGTCTAAGCTTCTGTAAGTATCCACAATGCTTCCTCTCCACATAGCTTCAGAATTCTAAATTTCCATTCACTTGAAGAGTCAAGTCATATCTTCCACAAATCACCCACTAATTCTGCCTTTTCCATATTACCACATGCCATAAAAGAAAGAATGCTCACAATCTCCCTAAAATATAGGACTTTGGGCAAACTATTTCATTTTCATTTTCTACTTCAGTAAAAAAATCCACAGAACAGAATTTCTAAAACTGAAAACATACTAACATGATTTAAAAGAGTAGTATTTCAACTGTAGGCTACTGAGAGGCTTCAGAGAATAGGGAGAAGATAGAAGGAATTCCAGAAATAAAGAACAGTGGAGTTAAGTGATCAACAAATCCATGCATGGGAAAGCAAAGTTTTCCTAAGGACAGCCTTTGGAACAGGGAGAGCCTAATGCTTAAAAGCATACAAAGTGTTTTACCCATTTTCTATACCAAATTTCCATGTTGTGCTTGGGCTACCAAGTGGGCACTACCACAAGAGCAGAAAATGGGTGACACCATTTATTAGGATTTAGCTCTATGAAATACATTAGAAGTGTATTCTCTTTCATATAGTTTTCTACATTTTTCTTATAAGGTTCATGATCTCTCCTTTACTGATTGCCTTCCTAATGCTCTGATGTAGCTATGACCTCAGGTTCTCAGTGAGCTTCCTTGCAACTTGAATTGCCTCAAAATTTCTCTCTAGTCATGGGCGAGGAGAAATCATTCTTGATCTTTAAGAAACAGAAGCTTAGCTGAGGAGGCTGAGGCAGGAGGATCCCAAGTTCAAAACCAGCCTTAGCAATTTAATGAGGCCCTAAGCAACTTAGGGACAGCCTGACTCAAAATTTTCTAAAAGGCGGGGGGAGGGATGCTGGAGATGTGGCTCAGTGATAAAGTACTGCTAGGTTAAATCTCCAGTACCAAAAGGAAAATAAACATTTAGAATTATCCAAAATTACCATTCAGTTATCTTCAGATTTTCTAGGGATTTGCTTTAATAATTTGTCAAACCTGATCTATAGTAACTATCAATCTAAGTGATAAGTCCATTTTATTCCTGATGAGTCATATATTTTTCTTGAATATAATTTTCAATAAAACTTGAATGTTCAGCTTTCAGAAGGTAAGGGTTAAATATATAAATGTATTCATACACATATACACATATATTCACACATCCATATAAAGATGTATATGTGTAAATATACATGTATGGTTCTATGTACATGTGTATATGTGTATGTACCTATGTATCTGTATAACTATATATAAATGTGTGTATAATATATATATATATATATATATATATATATATATATATATATATATATCTCCAACACTCAGTTAGCCAAAGCACCTGTGATCCAAACATAGTCCAAGCCCTAGAACATTGATTTAATTTAAATGTATGTTTTGTACTATTCCTACAGCAATAACAACATAGAAAATAGAGAATCAGAATCACCATCTTAACATACAAGATGTAACCAGAATTTATTTTTATTCAAGTATTGTTTTGATTATCCATTTTTACAAAAAGCTCAAGTACTTGATAAAAGAGAAAATGTCAATTATTTCAGATGGTCAGTTTTCATATGCAATAAATCAATTGTTATTCACGACTCTTTTTCAAGAATTTTGACTATTAAATTGCAAATAGTGGTCTTATATTAAAATAATTTGTATATTACATAAGGAATGATAAAAAATATTGACTATTCATGAAAGTTTGGCAGCCAAAACTAATCACTTGGTTGAAAATGTACTAATAAATTAGCAAAATATTTCTTTGGTGTCAGAACTTTGTTTCACCAAGTGTTAGTGAAGTCTTGTGTCGTTTTAAAGTGTGTTAACTATGCAGCAATTATTTTTCCAATCCTATTGCATCAAAACAATTGCATTTGTAGAAAGTCAAGTGTGATAATCTCTTTGAAATAATCATAACTGAGTATCAGAACATGTGTAACTGGGACTGACTAGGCACACCCTCTACTACTGAGCTATCGCTCATGGTTGATCTTTGCCTCATCATCAAAACCTTTCTTCCATCATGTACAGAAAGATCTATGATCTAAACTGGATAACCTACAGAAATAAAATTTGTCTAGAGCAGTCATTCCCCCAATTTCTTCTTCTCAGGATCTATTTCTAGTGTAAAAATTGTTCAGGAACTCAAAGGACTTTTGATTATGTGGGTTTTATCTACCGCTATTTACCAGTTTGGAAATGAAAATTTTAAAAGTTTAAAAGTATGTATTAATTCATAAAAATAGCAATAATGAAAATATTTATGAAAAAAACTTTCATAAGAAATATTTGGTAACAAGAATGGCTGCCTCAAATTTTTTCAGATCTCTTTAATTACCTGGCTTAATAAAAAATGACATGGATTCCCTTATCAATTTCTACATTAAATATATTCACACAACACATGCATGCATGCACATTGAATATATTGACATATGTATACATATTTTGGTTCTAGTAATTAGAGAAAATCTCCAGCCTCAAACAGATCTGTGGGTGAAAACAGGAGAGGTATTTTCATATATTTTTCAGAGAATTATGGATATTTTTTCTTTGATACTGGACTAGATCTCAGCAAGTGGTGATTTCCTTAAATATTATTTGCAGTTTAGACTCTGGTGTCATGTCAATAAGCTGTTCGTACTGTTAAATTAAAAATACATCAGTCATTTTGAAAATATTAGTTCACTGAGATAAGCAGATTGTGTATGGGGGTGGTTTGATTTGTTTTCTGTTTTTTGTTTTGGTGCTGGAGATTGAAACTAGGGCCTTCCTTGCACATGCTAGGCACACAGTCTACCACTGAGCCCCAGCCCCAAATATTGAGTATTTACTATGTAGTATTTTAAAAAATGCTATTACCATACCTATCTCCTGAGCATGCTCTTCACATCTTGAAAAATCGAAAGCTCACAATGGCATTAAAAAGCCTCTCCAAAATTATAATTTTCATTTGGAAGGTCAATTCTTTTTCATGGCAACAAATAGATTTTGTATCCTTTGCAATGATGTAATTCTGTTCACTTTCATTAAATTGTATATCTAATAGTTAAGCCTGAATAACTATAGCTTGCCTTTCAATTGTTCTTTAAGGTAAAAAAAATAATAATGTTCTATGAAAAAGTGACCAATTCAATTCACAAATCCAAATATCAAAGGAGTGTTTTGCCAGGAGACAGCTCCTTGCCTACTTTGGTGTGCAGCAGAAGCGTTTTATGTGTCCTCCTCATTTCATCACAAAGAATATTAAAAAGACATGTACTCAAGTGTTGAAATTTAATACAATTAATATTTACTACAACACCAAGTAAATCCTTAATTAAAGCTGGACACGCATGGGCATGGTAGTGAGCAAGACAATGAGTACTGTGGGTGCCGCTGCTGTGGTTTCTGCTAAGGTACCAGCAAATTTACCCACCAGTGATTTTTCTCTAGGAGTGCAAATATCAACACATAAAAAAGACCATACATCTCAGTATTATTTAAAAACAGTTTATATCTTGCTGACTAGATATTTCAATTATTTGAAAATAATTTTTTATCTTTGCCAACCCTCCCTTCCCTAGAAATGGTCTTGTGGACCCCATGGGCTGGTAGACCACACTCTGAGAACTGCTGGCCTAGATAACAAGAGACACTGAACAAATAGAAATTAAACAATTTAAAAATATTGTTCTGAAAACACAATTTTCAGTATTTTCTGTGTTTAGATAAAGTCAAAGAAAAAACAGTTATTAAAAATAAATACTGGAAAAACCTTAACACCAAAAAAAAAAAAAAAAAGAAAAGAACCACAATCAGTAAATGGGCCAAGGAACTGAACAGACACTTTTAAGAAGAGGATATAGAGTCAATCAATATGAAAAAATGTTCAACATCTCTAGCAATTAGAGAAACACAAATCAAAACTAAGCTTTCATCTCACTCCTGTCAGAATGGCAGCCAATCAAGAATTCAAACAACAGTAAGTGTTGGCAAGGATGTGAGGGGAAAGGCATACGCATACATTGCTGGTGGGACTGCAAATTGGTGCAGCCAATATGGAAAGCACTATGAAGATTCCTTGGAAAGCTGGGAATAGAACCACCATTTGATCCAGCTATCCCTCTTCTTGGTTTATACCCAAAGGACATAAAAACAGCATACTACAGGGACACAACCACATCAATGTTTATAGCAGCACAATTCACAATAGCTAAATTGTGGAACCAACCCAAATGTCCTTCAGTAGATGAATGGATAGGGAAACTTTGGTATAAACACACAATGAAATCTTATTCAATAATAAAAAAAAGAGAATAAAATCATGACATTTGCAGGTAAATAAATGGAGTTGGAGAATATAATGCTAAGTGAAGTTAGCCAATCTCAAAAAACCAAATGCCTAATGTTTTATCTGATTTAAGGATGCTTATTCATAATGTGAGGAGAGGTGTGGAAGGATTAAATGAACTCTAAATAGGGCAAAGGGGAGGGAGGAGGCATGGGGGTAAGAAAGATGATGAAATGAGATGGACATCATTACCCTAAGTACATGTATGAAGACATGAATGATGTGAAAATACTTTGTGTACAAGTAGTGACTTGAAAAATTGTGCTCTATAATATGAAATGAATTGAATTAAAATAAATAACTTAATAAATAAATAAATATTGGAAAAATCCACAAGGTTGAAAACAGACCATCATAACCAAGAGCATCTGAAATGTAAGGTGGGAATACAGCTGTCACATTGACTGAAATGATTGGCAATATTCACTATTCTGTGTCGGTCACCTCAACTTACCTAGTAGTATGTCTCCAGGGTATAAAAGGTGAGAACACAGAGTTCACTTATTACTTATAAATGATTCCTCATAGTTTGTAAAACTTTTCAGTGGACAGAATTTATTCATGCTTCAAATAATTTGATAAAAGCAGAATATAAACTAAGCCCATTTAAAATACTACATTTTTCAAATATAGATTTTTTTAGCCTACCTCCAGTTGTGTTTTGTTGTTGTTGTTTGTTTTTTGTTTTTTGTATTGTTTTGGAGAGTGATGGGGATTGAACCCAGGGCCTTGTGCAGACAAGAAAAGCACTGTACCAATTGAGCTATATCCCCAGCACCCAGTAGTGATTTTTGACACTTCAGTGCATTTAAAACGTATGGTGATCTTACATAGTAAGGGTAAAACAGTGACTTAAACCTGCATAGACAGAAAGTGGGCAACACCCCAAAGACAGAAGCATCCTAATTAAATGACTACATCAAAACAGACCATTGAACCCAAGAATCTAAAACTGTGGTTAAGTTAAATTTGCAAAGAGAACATCCTCTTTTTTAGCTATTCGAGTTTCTTTCTCTATCAAGCATTAAAACCTAAGTAAAATGTGCATTCAAATCACACCTGTTTCAGTTTCTCAAAAGTGCAATTTCAGCTAATTTAACAATTCATTCCTCTTAGGGATATATTTTACTGGGAGATTTAAGCTAGTGAGATCAGCCTGAGTAAATCATGCAGTTAACTGATTTTTGATAATAGAAAAATTTGGCTGGTTGGAAATGCTTAAAGACTGTAGATGCACACAACGCGTGGGTCACTAGGAAGAATTCTGCTTCTATAACCAGAAGGCAAAGGCCTGAGTCTCATGTCACTAACTGCAAGTGTCATTCTCTAACAACCTATTCTTGGTCTATTACCCAAAAACAAGAATTAGAAAGTTGACAGAAATAATAAATCCAGGATTGCACTGAAATATAATACAGAGGCATGCTTGAATATAACCAGCTCCTGTATTCTTCTGTCAGATTCCAAACATTGGCTTAAAAGTCTTAGAAAAAATGATATTTATCTGAGAGGCTGATAGCACTGTGCTGTTTCCTAGCTACACATGTCAGATTTTATACTTCAGAACAGTGTTCTCACCCTCCCAAAGTGTGGGAATGCATAATAATGTAATCACTTTATTTGAGGGGGCAAAAGCCAGTATTATCACTTTCAGTTCAATTGTTCACTGTGATATGGTAATTCTGGTGCTCAGTTTAAGGACCCTCTCTATGTATAACTGCATAAAGAAAACATTCATCATCAATTTTAAACAGCAAGCAAGACCTTCCTCAATCTTTGTAGCCACATACACCAGCTGATCTCTTTTCTTCAAGACAAATACCAGCCATGAAATTCAGGTTCATAGCTATCACATTTGGTAGTACATCTCAAGAATTTGTTTGATTAAGTGTTTTCTCTACTTTGCAGAAGGTGAGGAAATTCAGGAAACATTTCCTCAGTCACAATCCACTCAAGATAATTCAGAATCATATGGATGAAGTCCCTGTTTATGAAATATTGGTGCAGGATAACAAGAAAGACTGTAAGAGTCCTGAGCAAAAAAAAAAAAAAAAAAAATGTTTTTGTTCCCTTGTGATTTAACTGGGTGTATATCTTTTGGGGGTCTTTTAAATTTTTTTAATTTTAGTACACACAAAATAAAATAATTCTTCTGGAAAATGCAATTTAAAATCTAACTTCAGCTCTGGAAATATTTGGGTGTTATATAAAAGAAAAACACAATGAAGCTATAATCCCGGGTACTAGGAAGGCTGAGCCAGAAGTAGCACAAATAAAAGGCCAGCCTGGGCAACTGAGAGAGACCCTTTTCTCAAAATAAAAATAACAAAATGAAAAGGGGTGAGGATGTAGCTCAGTGGTAGAGCCCCCCATGAATTCAACCCCCAGTACCAGAGAAAAATAATCTTTATAATAAGCCAAAATTACAAATAGAAGTTTGAACTATATAAATATAAATTGGTAGAAATGAATAAAGTATGCAAATGGTTACAAAATTAAAATCAATTTTATATGATATATAGAAACTGCTCAACATAGCTAAAGTTTTCCATAACGGAAAGAACAAATTTTGTGCTTCTTGATTTGACAAGGAAACCAATTAAATTGATGTCTTAAGTTTATTTATAATGCACTGCATGATTCTGACCACTCTTACAATAACTTCATTTATCTTATGGCACATTATTTCCTAGAAAAAAATACTGGTTCTCTTTTATATTACTGTTTTTCTATGAATCACTTATCTATACTGAACCATCAGGTAACTGGAGGAAGATTTCTTCTCCACTCTCTTTGCATTGAAGTATCTTGTATAATGTAGAATCTTTCTTTCCTTATTTCCCTATTTCCTATTCTATCCTGAGACAGAATTAAAATCTATTTACAGCACAAACACAACAGAACAAAATAAAAACACTGAAACTAGCTGAGGGAGACAGAAAGAAAGAGGGGCAGGGGAAAGGAGAGAGGGAAGGGGGGAAAGACGGAGGAGGGAGGGAGGAAGAAAGAAAAGACCAATCAGCAAGCCTTGGGTATAAAAGAACTCATCTACTTCCTACATGCAAGTCCAGCTCCAAGTTTTCTACCAGATACTACTAGAAGGGAAACCCAAACAAATCAGTGCGCCAAGGATCAAACCAACAGAATCTGCAGGATAAATACTTACTCACACTATTCCTCATACTTACACCTGACAGAAAGCTCTGGTCCTAAAGTGGATACTGTGAATTTAATGGATGAGCTCCTCTATTAAAGGAACACAACAATGAGTTTCATCAGAGGCATTTCTTACATGACCCTGAAGGTATTAATTCTATAGAGAAGAGATAATACATGGTAAGGAGCAACTTTCTGGTGGTCTGATTTAATTCATGAAGAGATTTTGTATTATCTAAAAGAAAGGATTACTGAATAGGCATTCTGACCAAGGTCTGTTTCAGTCAGGAGTTTGTTGCTACAGAGAGTTTGGGTTCCAGCTCCTGACAATACCTACAGCTGCCTGTGCTGCTAATTGTAGAGGAAGCCAAGGACCCAGCATCTTGTTATGCTGGACTCCATTCACACCTCCTGGGAAAAGTGCACAGAAGAACCACCTCTCTCTAAGCAGAGTGGAGGGGAGGGAATTCTATGGCAGGCTCAAGGTTCCCTCAGTTTCTGGTCTCCCTAGTGCCTGGAATAATGGCCCACAATGGGTTCAATTTGCTACGCTATTGATTTAATTTTTGATATCCAAAAGTTCACCCATCCCATGATTCTCTCTTAAAACAGAAGAGGCTTATTGTTTTAAAAATAATATTGATATCTTTCGGTATCCTTTTTCTAAATATACCTGTTCTTGACCTCTAAGCTGTTCATATATATGTAGATAGATGACAGAAAAAATCTTGTTCCTGAAAAATTCATTATTCAGATAATCTTAAAATATATATTTTACTTACATAGTTAAATAAATATAAATGCATGCAAAATCAATAAAAATATATAATAAAATATATTTAGGTACTTTGAATAAATGGTGAAAAATCTTGAAAAATATGTTAATCACTTTATTGATATGGTTTTGAAAAGTAAAACCATGCTACTTCTTAATCATTAGAACCTGACGAGTGGTATTCTGCTTCTTTGAACAAGTCACATGGCCTTACCATCCTACCAAAACTTCAGACAGTATTTTATTTCATTATCTTCATACCCTTAAAAGTGCATTTGGTTTAGACTTGTATCTTCCAGAAGATTTATAGCTTCTGGGAAGGGGGTTCCAAAGTTTATTCTATCTGGTAATCTATTTAACAAAACACATTTTGCTTTATTGCATATATTTTGGTTCTTTCCAAATTGGTGATTTTGTTTGCAGTTTTCAGTGAAGGATACATGATTCTTCTTTTACTTTCATTTATAGAGGAATTTACCTAGCTTAATATTTCCTTAACTGAGGTAAGCTTTGGTCTTTCCATCTCCTGAAGAGACAACACAAAATCAATCTTTTTTTTTTTTTTTTTTGGTGGGGGACACCAGGGATTGAACCAGGAGTGCTTAATGACTAAGCTACATCCCCAATCCCTTTTTATTATTTGTAATTTTGAGGCAGGGTCACATTTTGTGCCCAGACTGGCCTTGAACTTGTGATCCTCCTGACTCAGGCTCAGGAGTCTCTGAGATTGCAGGCATGTGCCACTGCGCCCCCACTTAATGTTTTCTTAATAGTCATTTAGTACAGATCTACTTGTTTGAAATAAAATCTTTGTAATATTTTAGAGTTTTATTCAGCTCTATATAAGCTTATAATTACTTGCTATGTTCTTTCTTCTACAAACTATGTAGGTTTTTCACAAACAATGTTATTATGTCTTTCCTCAAAATTTTCAAAACTACTGGTACCTTGGCTTTAAATAGCTATGGATAAAGTCCTAAATGAAGAGAAGACACCATCTGCTACAGATGTCCTCCCTAAGGACCTTGGCTATGCATTTCCCCTTAAAGTTAGAGCAATTTCTAAAGTTAGAGTTTCCCTGCTTTTCTCACTCCTGTGTTTCTAAGTCTTCCTTCTGTCTGATCCAAAGTTTTATTGAAAGACAAAGTTGTTATTTCCCTCCATGTCCTGACACACTTTTTGTCTATTTCTAGCTAAAGTTTCTGCCATGGTTATTCTTCCTTTAAATCTTAAACTGATTAGAGCACCTGATCCCTCTCATGTGTGTGTCCTAGGTTAATCTGGAACTTTTTCCTCACATTGTTTACCATTTTGCTTTTATGCTGAAGTTTCACAGCTGAATCAAAAGACTAGAATAAAATAGATGGCCATGAAGTGGCAGCACACCTGATTTTTGTCCTGTCACGATTCCAGACTCAGAAAAGTTAGACAAATTTCTTACAACATAGGAGATTTGATATTGACCCATTAGACTCCAGGGTTTGGTCTTCTAAATAATATATTTACATGATTTAGAAAAGCTTTTCAAAGAGTGGGAATGAGGAACAGAGGAGGTTTAGAATCACCACTGAAAGAACTGCGAGAGATTAAGACCGACCGTGGACAGTCCCAGTATTAGCCACTGCTAAAGCCCTGCATGGGAACAGCAGGGGAGAACACATGTCCTTTATTTTAAAAAGGTGTTTTTTGGGTGTGGTGATATATGCCTGTAATCCCATCTATGCAGGAGGCTGAGGCAGGAGGATCTCGAGGTCAAGGCTAGTCTCAGCAAATTAGAACTTGTCTCAGATGAAACACAAAGGGGACTGGGTATGTAGCTCAGTAGTAAAATGATCCTGAGTTCAATCCCCAATAAAAAAGAAAGAAAAAAGGAAGGAAGAGAAGGGGGAAAGGAGGGAGGGAGAAAGGGAGAGAGGGGACACAACTGTCAGAATCATTCCATTTTTATATTTTCATACTCTTGATTTTTCCAAATTAAATAAGAATAAGTATTTATTTTCTTCAAATAAAACCCTTTATGCTTCTTTTGGACTATCTTTATCCTGTCCTAAGAAATATAGAGTAATAGGAATTATTTTATCCCTCCTTTTTTTCTGTACATTAACAACAACAACAAAAAATCCTGTTTTTTATTGTTGTATCCCCTGCTTTGTTTATGTCTATGAGAATATAAGCATTAACACAGAATTTGTCTCAAAATTTATTTTGGTCCCAACTTTTATACTTTAAAATCAACATCTCGGGCTAGGGAAATAGCTCAGTTGGTAGAGTGCTTGCCTAGCATGTACACGGCCCTGGGTTCAATCCCTAGCACCCCCAAAATAAATAAATAAATAAATAAATAAATAAATAAATAAATAAATAAATAATCAACCTCTTATCTGTGTTTCCATGAGTTTTCAGTTCTCCTTTTATCTTTTCTTTCAGATAAAGCCATTATTGCATTTCTTAATTCACAGGGCTCCAAACAATACCTACTCTCCTCTGGTTTTGAACTTTGCAGAGGAGGGCTTTGCTAGTGTTCTCTGTGAAACCCCAAGCAGAGGCCACCAAAGTGTCTCAACCACCTACAGTGACAGTTTTGTGGCCTTAAGCCC
This sequence comes from Callospermophilus lateralis, assembly GCF_048772815.1. Classification (NCBI taxonomy): domain Eukaryota; kingdom Metazoa; phylum Chordata; class Mammalia; order Rodentia; family Sciuridae; genus Callospermophilus; species Callospermophilus lateralis. The sequence goes on along the minus strand of NC_135321.1, from coordinate 37,517,542 downwards.
TGCCAAGGAGGCTACTGCATGGGCAGAAAGTGCTTTGCTACAGAGTTCCATGAGGGACAGTAAAGTCAGTGCCTCTCTGTGCTGCCCCCTCTTCACTGCCCCCACCTAAGGTGGTCCTTCCTGTTCTCTAGTCTCTCTTTATGCTCTTTAGAATGGCACCCTGCTGCTGTACCTGCCTTCCTCTCCAAAAATGTCTGTTCTTTCAGGAATCCCTGTTCTCTGATAGAGAGAATGTTCCATGAAGAATCTAATTATTTTTGTGTTAACTGAAACTTGAATCTCCTTTCAGGACACCCTTGTAATTAAGGGGCGTGGTTCATCCTTTGTTTTTCTTTTGCCATTTTTTCCTCTTTCCAAAACAACTTCCCTTCAGCCTCCTATTATTCACTTCATTTAAAGAACATGCCACCTAGCTCTGACACCTGCTGGCCTTTCATTTTGGCTATGGCCATTGTAACTCTCCTACTTTTGCTGAAGACTTCCACAGCCAGGTCATCATCTTTTTTTATAATTCAAATACTGTAATTATCTTTAATAACTTCAACATCTATGGGGTTGTCCCATCAGACACTCTATTTCAGAGCTATTCAACTTTCTCAAAGATCATACCCCACTCTTCCGTAACCGCCCAAATTCTTTGGTGCACCCCAAGCTCTTGCCACACACAAAAAAGTTTCCACTTTTGAAATTTTATATCAGCTTATTTCATTTTGCTGGTACTCATTTTTTTTCTTTTACTTGTTCCTTTTACTTATGCATGACAGTAGAATATATTTTGGCATATCATTCATACATGGAGTAAGACTTTCCATTCTTGTGGTTGTACATAATGTGGAGTTACACTGGTGGTACTCATTTTTTTTTTTCCTCAAACTATGTTAGTTTGCAATTCATTTGCTCTGCTCATCAGGAAAACTGCTTTCAATATTTCATCAGGTAATTTAAAACATTAACAGTTTTAAGTTGAGAACTGTCTCTTTTTAAAATGTATTTTTAGCTGTAGATGGACACAATACCTTTATTTTGTTTATTTTTTTATGTGGTGCCAGGTATCGAACCCAGTGCCTCACACATGCTAGGCCTAGGCAAGTGCTTTTCCACTGAGCCACAACCCCACCCCAACCCCCAACTGTCTTAACTATTCCTGCTCCTGTCTTGCACATTGAGGTTTTCCTAGTCTTTATACACGCTCTCTTTTTCTTTTCCTTCCTATCCTTAGAGATCAACGATATTATTTCAATTACTTGCTTTCTGTCTCAAGTATACTTTTGTCTCTTGTCTGTAGTGAGGTCTCTTGCAACCTACAGAATTGAAGCTCTGAATCAAAAGAACCAGGAGAGTTTTCTTTCAAATTTGAACTGTCACTGGAGAAACTGACCTACTGCTGCTTATGAAATTATGTTTTCATAAGAAAATATAATTCTATCTTATAATTTCATAAGTCAATCTTTTCCTTTAATGCTTCCTCTAAGTCCTTAGACAAATATATCTCACTTAGATTTTTCAGGGATAAACGTCCTCACCTCAAACTTCTGGTCTATATTTTCTTTTTTTATTTAAGAATAAGTCACCTCATTTACAAACTGCCTGCTTTCATACCACTCTTGTCTCTTGTGGAAGATAAACTTTCCATCCAAAGCTGGTACTTCTACCAGTCTCTGTGTGACCCTCTGCCATTCCACATCCCTGGGGAACTGATCTCTTGAAACTGTCCTTTGCTCTTGCAAAAAGCATTAACATTTCTTTCTCTGTTACTTATTTTCTGAAAAGGAAAAACTATGTTCAAGTGCCCCTAACTTTAAAAAAAAAAAAAGTTCCTATACTCTATGTATGTCTAGTTTACCACTTTCTGACACAATTCATGCTTTTGAAAAAAATAATCTATACTGAATTTGTCTGTGTTCCTGCTTTCTAGTTTCTCTTCAGGTCACTGAAATATGGCAGCCACTGGATTGAACATATTAAAGTAACTATGGTCTACTACTGCTTTCCTGTAGTATTTGACATGTTTGACTACTTTTCTGTGGAAACTGTGTTTTGAAGCTCTTTACACTGATGCTACTTGATTGTTAGTTTCCCTGTTATCTCTTTGTTCATAACTTCTCAAATAGTTGTTGAATGTTCATGTTTATGAAATTCTCAGGTTCTTATGAAATACCAGTGTTCCTTAAACTACTCCACGTCCTTATCTAATAGCTCTTCCCTCTTGAGCACCTCCTGTTGGTATTGCAATAACAATACACTGATGTTCCTCCAAACTCTACCGCAATTCTTGTGGCTAGATTATAGAAACGCATATGTCCGCCTCTATTTGGATGAGACAGGCAACTCAGTATTTTCAAAGGTGAGCCACACTGCCTCACATTTGCTTTCCTTAATAAAAGGCACTGCCGTTATAAGCTGGCAACCTGTGATTTATTTTGAACTCTCCTTCCCATTAGTTCCTATATCCAATCAGTGACCAAGGTTTCACCAAGTCTCATTAATTTTTCTTCCAGAATTTCTCTTTCTTCTCTTATTCATCCCAAGTTTTACTGTATCTCTTGAAACTGTTATCACCTCAAGCCTGGATTGCTGTATGAACCTCCTACCTTGTATTCTGCCTTCCAATTTTTTTAAAATCAATCTTCACTGCCGGAATCATCTCCTTCATAAGGAGTAGAAACTGCTGTGCCCATTAGCCCCTTAAAAACCTATGATTTGCTTCTACTTTCTCTTAAGATCATGTTCTAACTTGGGCAGTGCCATTTGCTCTGCCCTCCTTAGCTTCCCACCTGGCTATCACACCCACCTTTCATTTTTTGCTGATCCGATCCATCCAGGAATATGCCACATTTTCAACTGTGCAGTTTTCTCTACCAAGAACTACTCTCCAAGTTTCTATCATACATTGATCTTATGTAGCTAACTCCTACATATTCTTAAAATTTTAGATCAATGTCCCGTTCTTCAAGAGACCCTCTCTGATTCTGTCTTGACATAGATGCTTCTTTTTGAACTATTCAGTGCTCCCCATACTTATCATCCTGTACTTGGTGGTTTTCCTTATTCCATTTTTCTCTAGACTGTAGGCTCAATGCAGTCACAAACATGGTCATAACAATTTCACATCTAAACTTAAACAAAGTCTGACACTTGTCAGTTATTCAGGAGCTATTTAACAAATATATTCTTTGTTAGATAGCCAAAGACTCCATTAAACACATATTGCTTTGAGAAATGTGTAGCAACATGGAAAATGCTCTTACTGGTAAATGAAAAAAAATGTATAAAATTACAAGTAAACAATCATTGTAGTTTTGTAAAAATATAGATATACAAAAGGGCATAAAATTATTCTGAACATTAGTGGTTGAATTATGGATCTGGGGTCATTGATGAGTTTTCTATCTTTAAAGAAATTGCAGTAAAAATATTAAATAATCAATCCATACAATATTAAACAAATTATACAACTTCATATTGTATTATTATTTGATCAAATTTCATTTTTATATCATTCTCCTTTGTCTTCTATTTTCTGTTATAACACAAAGGAAATATAACCCACATATGGTTTGAAAAATAAAACCAGAAAAATAGTCTGTCCCCAAAAGTTTTCAACACAGTAGCATAGAGCAATGTTTACCAATCGAATTGTTTATGCAAATAACTGCATCTAGATTGGCTTGTAACTAAGTGCAGTGGAAACTATCATTCACCTCTGATGAGCCAAGCAGATAGCATATGCAAATCTCAGAGCTGCATAATAGCTTTTTCTGGACCTCTAACTTCAGTTTCCTTTCAGAATATTAGTTTTAACACCACTAGTCTACAAACTTCATGGACATTACGTGGACAGATTTTTTTTTGAGGGGGACTGTTTTTTTTTTTCTGGTAGAAAGTTTTTCAGGGTATAAATAACAAATTCATTACATGCAAATACATGATTTTTTATGACATCAAATTATAGAACTTATAGACATTTCCTTAGAGGCCACTCATATTAAAGTAGGCAATCATTTCTTTTAGTCTTAGACTATGTGTCAAAGGACTTGTATGTAAAGCACTTAAGAATATGACTTATAAACAAATTTACATTAAATTTTTATTAAAGGAGTACATGATTTATTTATTTTCTCTTAGTACATCACATTTTTCTATGGAGCTTTGAAAACTGGAAAAAATCTCATAGTCTTACTTTATTTTACAGATTTGCTACTGGTGATCTAAATATAAAAACTTTGTATCACATATATTTACTTCACTTTTTCTATTCATAGATAACATCATGTTTATTTCTATTTATCCTTAAAGAAAAAAGTTATTTCTCTTTTAACTGTGCTATGATTATTAGTGACTTTTGTCACTATTAACTCAATAGATCAGAAACTTTGACATACATAATTACATCTAGTATCATGCATCATAACGATTTGAAAAGGTATGCCGAATATAAAATATATTTCAATGAGTAATATACTAAGTTTCCAAAGACATCTTGGAAAATAATGGATTTAAAATGAGAAATATCATTTTCTTTTGTCTACTGTATTGTTAGACTTTTTAAAAATGCACTATAGTTCTTAGCCAGAATCATGAATTTCAATCTCAAATTGGATGTGACTGGTTTGAACATTTAGCTTATATATCAATCATTTGAGCTAAGTGAATAATAATTTTAATAATTCATGCAATTAAAACACAATTTGTATATGCAATTCAGGTACAATTTACATTGATACACAAAATTTATTTGCAAATTCCCTTTACTGTAGGAAACAAAGAGTGAAAACTTGAATTGTATTGCTTAAATGGTGAGAGGATAGTGGGGTAATTTCCTTCTACTCTTGGCCTGTGCCACTTGTCTATGACAATAGCTTGCTATCAAATTTAAGACCCTTATTCGGGAGGTTAATGCGAGGTAGGAACTCCATTCAGTGTTATTTTGGCTTAGGGGCATAATGTCACAATTTGGTGCATCCTCTAATGACTTTTTTTTCTAAAGGCAGCTTACAGCTTAGACCTAGTTCAGCGAATTTCCTTGTAAGGTCCTTGGAAGACTGGAGGAAAAAAAAGTACAATTGATTGCGTGGCCAAATTTCTGTTCATGCCTGCTTACTGATTTTTGTTCATTTCACAAATAAACAAGGCATGAATACATCAACCCACAAACCATAAACAATAAAGAACTTCATCCTGTAAGTTTGCTACGGCCAGCAGTTTGTGGCTGAATCTGCTATTTGTCATAAGATAAATGATAAAGTGATTGCCATTTGTCACTGAATACACAAGAGGAGTGCTCAGCTGTGAACCACTCAAATGCAGACAACAGTAAATATTGCCATTCTTATTACCCACTTCCTTGAAAAGGGCCCCCCAAAACTATAAAAACAAAAGCACATTAGTGTTTCGGCTAAAAATTCTTCTTTTAACCTAAGAAGCAAAGTCCATAGATTGAGAACTCTGAGTACGCCCAGTTAAAAACCCTGCAACATGGAATGCATGCAGACCCAGGCCATCTTTTACAACGAAGGGTGTTTTATAAAGTTGAGCGTGGAATTTAATTTATATGTATTGTTCCCACTTTTGTACTGTTCAGTGATTTTTAATACAAACTTTTTTATGTTTCTGAGAATCACTGGTGCTTGACGGCTTTCAACTATATTAATAGAGGTTATAACAGCACCCATACATTAATACAGGCTGTGTTTTATCTAAACTCTGATTGAATTTAGGGAGTGCCTAAATTCTGTGTTGCTATTCTTGCTGCCATCTACACGAACTTCATTAATTTCTCTGAAAGGCTCCCCAACAACAAAAAATAGGGAAATATAAAATGCAAATGACATATAAGAAAAATAAGTGAAGCTTAGGAAATCTCTAAGCTATAATATTATTTAGTGGCAAAACACCATGCCAGATAATGAAGGAGCATTATAATAACAGCACCTTGTATTAAAATAAAGTTGCTCAAGATTTGTTACTTATATATAAAAGTATAAGTAGTGACAGAATTTGGGGGGTTTTGTCCTTGTGACTTACAAGAAAAAAGCTAAAGTGCAAAAACAGTTGACACATATTGTTCAAGATTTTAAAAAATGTTTATAACTCTCAGTTTTATCACAGAATATATCACTTTTCACAAGAGAACTCAAATTAAATAACACATAACCTGAAATATCTTTACACCATTAGACACAGTTCCTTCAAGATTAAGGTTGAAATATGCTGGTAGAGAAATGTAGGGAAGTATGCACTTTATAGTATCTTTAAATCCAAGCTGAATAACAAGTAGAAAAATAAGTACTAGTGGCAGATATTTCCACAAGCAGATCTTTTAAGTTCGAATGATTGTTATTTTTCTAGTGTACCATAATAAGATTAAATTTTGAAAAATCAAATTACAAGTTTGTCTTTTTCCCTGTAGTCCAATGTAACAAATTTCACACTCTTCATTCAAAATGTATTAGAAATAACATTTAAAAATATCAATCTTTATACCTTGTGCTTAAAGCATACGAGAAATCTTTGGTGCTAGAAGTTGAGATTTTCTGACATAAGCTAATACATTTTTCATCAAGTGCTAATGAATGAAAATGGTTAGTTAGATCAAAGGAATGTATGCATAGTCTCTCACTGTGTCAATACTACATCTCTAATTTCATAAATATTTGTACAGTTATTGCTCTATTATACATTATTGTGGTATAAGATTCAATATAAAGTCATTTAATATTATTAATTTTGTACACTAAAATGTAAAACTATTAACACTTGTATTATATTCATATATGAATCATAAGTATATATCAATGTCTGTTAAGCTTAATGATCAATTCTTAAGAGGAGGTGATATTATTGTTTATAAGACTCTAATATATGTTAAACTTTTAAGCAATGTAAATCTGTTTTCATTACATCATACTGATACTTATTTCTCATATTCTTTTTTCTCTAAAGAATTCATTTCTCTATTTATTTCAGCAGTATCTACCAGCCACTTTATTTTCCCATCTTGATAAATGTATTTTTTAATGGATTAGGTTATTTTACTGATATATGCAATTTATTGCCTTTACAACATTCAAAATATTGTTTCAGAGCTCCCCCCCACCTCTTTTTTTTTTAAAAAAAAAAAAACATACAAACAGAAAACAGAAAAAGGAAAGGCTGACTTTTAGGCTTTTGACAGGAGTCTTGTATAAGTGGAAGACTTTTAATTCTCAAATTGTTTCACTTCAATAACTCTTTTAAAGTTGTTGCGCCAAGATGCCTGGCGGATTAAGCTCCATTGCCTTTTCTTGTTTTGAACTAATGTATTCTTGATCACCGTTTAATGAAACTATATACCACATGGAGATTTCACATTAGATAAGCCATGTGAAACCCTCATCAGACAAGTAGCTCGGGCTGGTGGTAATCCTTCAGATGAAAATTTCAGACTAGCAGGTTTTCCAATTTAAATGAGCCCCTTTAACTATAAAAAATTGGCACGGTATGATTGCTAAAAATTATTTTTAAATTTTTATGTTGCCAAAGTGCCCTGGTGGCTGTAAAAAACAGAAATACTGCCGTAAATACAGAAAACATTAACTGGTCACTCAGGGGATCCAATTTACAACCCATAGAGACAACTCACACAGCTCACTGACACTGGAGCTATTGGGTTTGTGATAGGGCATTCAGCTCTGCTCCCCCCACACCGAAGCAAAGCTCATCTTAAATATGCAATTAAATAGATTTATTCTACAAGTTTCTCTAGTCAGTGGTTATTACTCACTCTTACTTCATTGCACTCTGATCTATAGAATTTTCATGATGTGTTCAGGTAGCCTTTAGGAAGCAACAGTACTTATGAATTTCCAATGAAAAATTATTTGGGGAGGATTAACATGTGCTATTTAATTTTTTATTAAAGTGATTCCATTTATGTTGAAAGACCTATCTGTCCTTTATTTTTATTCTAACCTAGAAGCACTGCACCTATGGAATATTTCTATTGCTTGGATGGTAACTGGTGGAAATCAGTTATTCTCAGTTTGACTTATAGATTTGAATTTCAAACAAGAAGGAAAAAATAATATGTTCAGCTTTGTTATCCAGTGGGCACTATATTTTGTTTTGGTCTGTTACAAATGCTGGCAGTGTGTGCACTAGCACAGAATATGGTGAGTCATTCTCTTTTGTTTATAGTAGAAAATGTTAGTAGGTATCAGTTTGAAAAGAGAACTGATGATAAATTTACTTTGAAATACTATTGTCCATCTAACTGTGACATACAATTAAATGTTTTACAGAGAAATGACACTCAAGAAGCAAACAAAGGTATCACTACTTACAAGAAACCAAGAGCTAAATGTTCCAAATGTAAGGAACAGAAATATAAATATGAAATCAGTAGTTCTATGCAAAAACTGTAGACAGACCCAGAAAGAGACTGAGTAAGAAGTCAATCCAATATGTATTACTGCCACTGATACAGGTATACACTATCACAAAATGAAGGATCCGGTAAGTTTGAAATAGAAATTTGCGGCTGACCAAGGCATTTAATGGTGCCCTTATTTAACTAGTTTATATGGTTGGGGGGTTGGGGGGGTGGGATTTCACAGAATTGTACAAAATTCTGTCTTGTGAATCAATGGCTTCTAATTATGCTTCCAAAATTGATGGACTGGGTGTAATCAATGTATTCTGTAGGAGTCTTATAATTCACTAATGTTGGAAAACTATGTAGAGTTATTAGCATTGAGTATTATGAATTAAAAACAATAACAAAAGCACATTTTGCAAGGAGCAGAGTGGCCGTTATTCAGGTTTACTTAACCTGCTCACAGTTACTTAATGAAATCAGGTCACTGCCACGTTACTGCCTCTTGTAACCAGTTGCACTCATGTGAAGCACAATACCAAGGTCAATTTGCATCTATGCCAGATCAGAAGGACCCAAGTGAAGTTCTGGACACAATCTTTCCTCCCTGAAATATGAGAGCAGCAAACACTGGGATGATACCCACCAAATCTCCTGGGGAAACGTCCAAGGCATAAGATTCCCTAGACCCATCCTGGCTGGAAGAGTACACTGCAGCTTGAAAAAATCATCTGAGAGGAGGCTGGGAAAGAGGCTCATCCTCCATCACAATTACTATAAGGAAGTGGGAAATGGGAAATACAAAGGAAACTTGCAGGGATGAATGAGCAGAGAAAACCCCTATCTCTCCCAGAGAAAGCAATGTGACAGGAAAAGTACTGCTTTTAAAGAACAAATAAGTAAGGAACCTTCCATGACAAATGAGGGAATGCAGAAAAAAAGATACCATTGAATTTGGGTAGAAATGCATTATGAGTGTATGTTTAAACTTTGACAAACATGTAAACACAAACAACAGAAACAAACAAAAAAATACTCCAAAATTATTTGCTAGTATATATTATCTTTTCTACTATTTTGTTTGTACTAGTTACAGTAGTAAACCATGCAGTCTATGGAAAAATAATAAACTTCCTCAAAAATTAAAAATAGAATTTTAAGAAATAATACTAAAGCCCAAAGTGGAGGTTATTACAAAAAGAGATCAAAGTAGACACATATAAAAGACCCATTATTAAATGTTCCTGACCAAATAAAATTTAGATATATTTAGTAAGAGGAGACATTCTGAATTGGTCTTCTCCTAATTCAAGGAAATCTTGAATACCCTGAAGAAGGAGAGAGAGAACTTAGTGGAATTTATATGTAAATGTGAAGAGAGATCTTACACAGAAATTAGCACCTTGAAATACCTATGGACCAGTAGTTCTTACATTATTTCCCTCCCCTCATGGATCACTAGAATGATTATCCCTAGAGGGAGAAAGTAAAAGGAAGAGTCAGTGCCTTCCTTCTTGAAAGGAAAAAAAAAAAAACAAAAAACATCGTTGCCACCACCTCCACCTCCACCATTGATAACAACCAGTTTCTTTAGGTTTACAGAATACATCTTCAGTCTTCTACGGTGATTCCATATTTCACCTGTTCAGACACGCCTCTTAACAAGAATTTATTAATTGCCTAATAAGTGCCAACTAGTATAATATGTTCGTGTTAAACTCCTATGTTGTAGTTGATGAAGCCCATTGCAAAACGTGGAGCGCTCACATACACTCACACAAAATAAGACTTGGTGTTTGCCCTTAGAGATGTTTAGAATTACACATCACCCTGTCTTTTCACTAGGGGATCACCCCGATTTTCAATTCCAATGAGTTGCCTGAGACAAAGTAAAAGAGCAGATATATATATATATATATATTTCACTATTTTAATCTTAAAGAGAAACTCAGTATTCTCATAACAGCTCTTGTCCATGGTGACAGCCAGTCCCAGACCAACTCTTCTGTTGTACAGATGTGCCAAACAGTATTCATGTTAGCAATCGGAGAAAGCACTTTCTCATGCAGTTGGCGACCAAAACCTGGCAGAGATTATTTTTATGTGACAGTGCTCTAGTTCCATATAAATAACAAAACAGAAACAAGAACAGAGTGGAAGTTCAAGTCTATAGATCCCTCTGCCACTTCATCAGGAGAAAACCCCTCCTTTCAGAGTTTCCTCGCTTAATCTCACCTTGGGGTATTGAGATTGTTCCGTTTTTCTTTCAGCAGATCCTCAGGAGGGAAAGTGAATCTAACTAGTCTATAAAGGAAGTAAATTGCTCAGAGACTAAGATTTGAACCGGCTACAGGACTGTGCTATTTTCAATTTTGTTAAATTAGAAAACTGTTTCCCAGAACCCACCTCCCTGCCTCATTCCAGAATAGAGGTGACCATTAGATTCACTGTCACCAGATTTGGAAGGTTGAAGAAAGGCACTGACTCGTTCTTTCTTTCTCAGAAGGCTACTGCAGTCAGTTAGACAGAAAGAGGTCTTAATGGACAGACATGGAGACGTCCACCTTGTCTCCACTAGGCCACAATTCAGTTCAGCTTCATCCTGGCCTCATTGACCAATTAAAGCAGTCTTTTCTCTCCAGTCCAAATAGGTTGCTTTCTTCTCATGTAAGAAAGCCAATAATGACTTCTTTCTAATGTTGACGCCCTTTTAGAGGAACCTGTCTAAGACCCACCCTCCATATATCTCATTGCTTCTAGACTTATAACCAGACTCAAGTTCTGGGAGCACTCAGGAGTCATATACAAAGGTGTGACCTATGAGTACATACCACCCTACCAAGTGCAGTATGAAATTTTTCCAATTTATATGTTCAAAACCTTGAGAACTATGTATGAGGGATGTACCCCAGATACCTCAGTTGAGGACAGTAGAAAATAAGTTCAAGTTTACGCATGTGGTTGCATTGAATTTAAAGGGTTATCTTGAGGCAGGGCATGGTGGCACATTCCTATAATCCAAGTGACTCAGGAGGCTGATGCAGGAGGATCACAAGTTCAAGGCCAGCCTCAGCAACTTAGTGAAGCTCTAAGGAACTTAGCAAGACTCTGTCTCAAAAAATAAAAAGGCCTGGGGACTAAGCTCCATGGTAAAGGGCCTCTCAGTTCAATCCCCAGTATCAAATTAATTAACTAATTAATTTAATTAAAAGGTGGGAATGTAGCTGAGTGGTAAAGCACCATTGGGTTTAATTGCCAGTACCCACCCCACAAAGGGGGTATCTTGCACAGAGAGAATCAACTCAGTTTTCTTGGTGGGTCTACCAAAACAAGGACACAAAATTTGTTTACAATAAAAGAAACTGAGATGCTAGGCCCTTCTGGGAATATGGAAGAAGGTAGCCAAACCTTAGGAAGAGCAGAATCCTGAAGGGGATTCATCTACTTATCAGCTTCTGCCTATACTCTTATACTCCCCTGGAGCATCCATAGGACAAGCCCTTCACTAAGGATTTGAGAAATGCAATGAAGAAGGAAACGCCAATATCCTTAAAGGGCTCTGTGGTAGTTAGTCCTTGCAGGCCAGGAGTGACCATGGGGAATATTATTCTAAAAAATCACTCATTTGAGTGCAATGGAAATACAGGAATGCAGGAGAGAGGATCCAAATCACAGGATCAAGCTGGCAGAGACAACTGGATGCACCGGTGCACTCGGTGCCCTAGGATGTCCTCAAGGGCACAGTAAAAACTCCATAACAGCAATCAATAAATGGCCAGGGATTCGTGTTTATGATAGTCCGAATTTTAAAGATGTTTCCCCAAAACATCACTAGTCTAGGTACTTCTGAGAAAGGACCTTACAGATGGAATTAAGGACATTAATCAAATGTCCTTAAAAAAAGAGATTATCCTGGATTGTCCAAGCATGCCTAATGTGATCACATGAGACCTGCCATGGTTTGGACAAGGTTTGAGTGTGTCTCCCCCAGCATCGTGGATTGAACACATGGACCCCAACAGTACTGAGAGGAGGTAGAATCTTCAAAGATGATGCTCAGTGCAAGGTAACTTGGTTCCTGGAGGCAGTGACGTTGAAAAGGATTAATGTCGTTTCTTGGGGCCACAATTAGTTCCCATGAGAATAAGTTGTAACAAAGAGCAAGCCTGACACTTGTGTTACTCTGGTTGCCTGTTTTTCCACGTGATCCCTCTCTTACATGTACTTTCACTATGATGGCATCCACTAAGTTGGAACCCAGCCAAAGGGCTCTCATCAGAGGCTGAACTAATAGGGCCACCTATTATATCTTCAGCCTTCAAACCTGTGAACTAAATAACCTGTTTTCTTCACAAAGTATCAAACCTCAGGAATTTTATTATAGTCATAGAGAATGGACTAATACAAGATCTTCAAAGAAGTAGAAGGCAGAAGGACACCAAGAGAACTGAAAAAGAAAGAAAAGGTTGGAGAGTTCACAGGTGGAAGGATTTGATCTACTTGTTGGTTTTGAGGCATAAGGTAATAGATGTGAGGATCAGACACTGGCCTGTAGGATTAAGAGTGGCCTTGGGCAATTACTGGCAATTAAATAGAGATTCTTATAACTGCAAGAAATTGAATTCAGCCAATAACCTAAATTCATATGGAGGAAGACTCTCCCCTACAACTTCCAGTAAGGAATGGAACCCTGCCAACACCTTGATTCTAGCCAAACCTGTCAGACTTCTCATTTGAGAGAACCATGAGATAATTAAATAGATGTAATTTTAAGCATCTTAGTTTGTGAAAATGTATCATTTCTACCATAGAAAATGAATAGGATGGCCCAGGTATGAAGGGATTAAAAAATGAGAAAAAATTTCCCAGATGACAAAGCAATAGTTCTAAGGAACAGTTGAAACTTCTCTCTGGTCATTTTGGGATCTTACTGCCAGTGAATCAACAAGAGGAAAATTGTGTCATTATATAATGCAAATATGGAGAAGTATGCCAATAATGCAGGAGAATCTATGGGGCATCTCTTAGCACTGCTATGACCTATGACAAAAATAAATGGGAAATTATAACCAACACAAACCCCATGGACGTGAAGATTTGGGTCATAACAATACTCAAGCAACTACAACAAGACAAGGTGTTTGTTAAAGGCAAAGATAAGTAGTAGAAGAGTACAGTTACAAATGCCAGCTGTGATCATGTAAACTGTTACAGAAAAAAAGGACCATCGTAATTATGGTTAGTTCTTCTTTGTTTTGATATAAATATGAATATTATATGTATATTCATTTTCATATGTATTTATAAGGTGTTTTTTTTTTACTCCCAGCCATTTCCAGGAATATTTAACATGAGATCCAGTATTAGTTAGTCCTATGTGTGGAGATTAATGACTAATTGTAGGAACCCAGCTTGAGCTAACAAGAGCTATCTCGAGTCATAGCCATCCGGATGCCCCTATGTAACCCTGATCTGTTTTCCCCACATAATTTCCCAGCATAATATAAAGAAACACAACCATTAGAGGGGTATGTGGATCTTTACACTGGACTCCTGCACCATCATCACCAGGAATGTACCTGACATCTTTGATGTGAACTCGAGATAAACCAGCACACATTCTGGATTGGATGAAGCCACTTTTTACTGACCACTTTATAAACACCCTCCTTCTGGCCCACATCTCCAGATCCCACTGTTCTTGCTGCTGCCCAGGATCATGTTTCTGTTAGTAAATCCCCTAACTAACTGCATCCTGTGCAATCCTGGATCTGGCTGTCTCTTTCTTTGGTTTTATGGCAGTTTGGGGCTAGTTCTTGTACACTGGGAATGATGAGTTCTTCCAAAACAGTGATTCATAGTATGGTAAAGGCTCAACAAATATTTGTTTTTAAAAAAAAGGTCTTAGGAAATTGATAATAATTATTTTAACTTTCAACTCATTTTCAAGTATTACAAGAATGATTTATCTATTTTCTATACTAAGAGAATTTAGTTTACTTCTACATCAGAGCACTGTGCTGGAAAAAGAAGACTGTCCCTACCTGCAAGGTGATTACAATCTGGAACAGAGGCAGTTCTTCAACAGAATGTTAAAATAGGCTGTACAGTATGACCTCTCTGGAATCCAGGGGAAGCAGAGGATAGAGTGTCAAATCTAACAAAGGAATCTGAAGAGATCTTAGAGAAGGCAGCCATTGAACGTATGGCAGAGAAAAAGGAATCATGGAAACTCAAACCATCCGATCAGTGACTTTGCTAAATATAATTCATAACAAAAACATATAACTTAAATTTATAATACATATCCATGTTTACTTGGAGAAGAACTTTATATAGCAGACATTTTATTAAGGAGTACTTCATTTAAAATTCTCTATAATTTTTCATAATTCCACATTGTCCAAAATACTGCAATTTTTTTTATATTTCTAAGGTAATTTATATAAAGTATTACTTAACATTTCTTAAGATTTCTGAATTGGCTTAAGGAATTAGCTTTTAAAACAGTCAGATATTACATTAAGATATTACATAAAGCTGTATCTAAGTGTTTATACCTTCTTCATTCTTGATTTGCTGAGCCTGTGAATAATATTAGGCAAGGGCCTTTTTGCTTCATCATGACATAGCAGATGGCAGAAAGACAAAGAGGCAAGAGGGGACCAGAATCGCCTGTTTATAATGACATTAATCCCTCCCATGAAAACAGAACCCAAGGCCCCACTCACCTCTCAAAGGTCCCACTTTCTTAATATTGTTACAATTCAATTTCAGCATGAGTTTTGATGGGAACAGTCAAAGCATAACATTAAGTAAATGTAAATTAACTTTTAATGCATAAGCACCAAAATTTATTGAATGCTTACTATCTTCTAGGCAATTAAGTAAATGCTTTGCAAGTATCTTAGATAATCTTTATAATAACCATATGCTCAATGGGAAACTGCCACTTAATAATTTCCTAACATAATAAAATAGGTAAATCCTGGAGTCAGGATTAGAACCAGGAGCCATCTGACTCCAGAGGTTGGTGTGTTGACTACTAAAGTGTGGGGCTGGAGCACAAGCAATATCTTATTTTTATCCTTGTGGGTAAGTATCAATGTTTACTCCTAAAAATCAAGTAACTTCTGAATGCTAATCTAACAGCTTCACATTCACCATTACCAACTTCTTAAACACACACACACACACACACACACACACACACACCACTTTTTCCATATCCAATAAAAACAACTGTACAGTTCTATTTTGTATTTGCCATGCCATACCTTCCTGCTTTCTTACTTTCTCTTTGCTCATGTTCTTGCTTTCGCCAATGAAATCTTTACATAGTTATCTAATCAAGTTCATTCACCACTCAATTTACATGATGATGACAGTAAGCACTCTAGTTTCTTTTCTCTCATTAACTTTTCCTTTAATATTTGATTATATGCAAATAAAACACAATTTCAACTATCTATACTACATAAAGGGTTAGTAAAGTATTTAATCCTATGTAAAATATAATTCACACATGCATCTACATAACCTACTATTTTCTAATTGATTTTTTATATGTATCTTTGGATAGCCAAAGCCAGACTCCATGGGTTTTATAGCTAACTCCCTTGAGTTAAAAGAATATACTGCCACACTTAGAAATTTGATACTAAAAAGGACCCATGAGGCAGAGTTTTCCTTGTCATCAAGAGGTTGTTAGACCTCTCATTCCAAGACCAGTCTATGAACACCAAAGTCACCAGACTTCATTCTGCATCTCCTTTTGCCAAGCCTGACCTTGCTCCGGTGTTTGTATTACAGATAAATATGTCTCCTCCTGTTATCATCCAGAAGCATGGATACTGTCACCTTGAATCCTTACCCCAGACACTGCAATAGAACCCAAGTAGTTCTCATAGTCAAGTATCTGGATCATACTTGACCATAGAGTAACAACTCAGTAGCTCACCAGACTCTTTCTATAATTATTAGAGTTCTATGGTTAAAAACCCACACTTCATTGATTATTTTTTTTCTTTTTTCTTTCTGTTTTTTTTTCTATTTCTCTTTCCCTAATGGGAACTGTAAGATATATGTAATTCTGAATATTTGTCTGTGCCCTCCAGAGTCTTAATGAGGGCAAGGATTTATGTTCTAATATAAAAGCAATTAGATGTATAGTACAGAATTAACCTTATATAAAGAGAGTCCTGGCCTTTGCCTTACCTGTCGGGAGGTGATCTCCTATGGTGGAGTGGGGTTTGGCCACTGGAAAGTCTAACACTGTGATTTATGATAGATACATTGGGTCATACAGTATCAATTCCAAACTTTGGAAGATATAATGATTAGGCTGTCCCCCAGGAGGAACTGGAGACTAAAGATCAGCCAAATGGGTCGTATATAATTGAAAATCTGGATACCAATGGCTTTCCAGATTTGCAGTTCTCTGTGGGTACTGTCTCACAGAAGGGATGACGGGAGATAACATTGTCATTGGCTTCACAGGGGAGGATGGACTGACACTCTGCATCCAGACTTCTCCTAGACTCTAGACTATGCATTCCCCTTGGATAATTTCAGTTTGTATACTTTCTTAATGACAAGCCTATAATAACCAGCACATGGCTTCCTGAGTTTTCTGAGCTTTCTAGCAAATTTTCAAACTTGATGGTGACTGTGGTGAGCCTTGAATTTGTAGCCAGCTGGTGTCTGAGGAGTGGACATGCCCTCTGGCTATGCAGAGTGTTTAACTTTTGCATATTATAGGCACATTGCCACTACATGAAGATGTCAAGAGATATTTATGAATTCAGGGTGAAAATGCTGGGGCTGCACTCTTACCTCTTCACTTCTGACAATACCTTACTTTGCCTGTCTCCCATCACACTGATCAGATGATATGGTGTCATGACAGGACTGGGCTAAAACTGGGAGATACTTTGGTTCTTTGTGCCTAAATGGAAGCCTTGTTTCTTAAGTAACATTTTGAGAAAGCCTTGATCTACTGTTTGTACTCTGCCTCCAGAATACTTCAACATGTTAGTCTGGTTGGGCTTTAATTCCCTTTGATTTGGCCTAGTTCGCCCACCAAACCCACACCTACCCCAAACAAAAAACAATGGCCAGTACAACGCCACCTGGCACTTGTGGCAATGATATCTGGCTGCTTTACTGTTTATGGAAGGCTTTTAGGATATTCGATGGAGTGGGGAAGATCTTAGAAAAGCAACCCTCAGATTTGCAGATGTGCAACTTAAATCCTGCATGATTGTGGAAAAGTCTTGTTCAGTGTCTCTCCGTTTTAAGTTCCTCAAATGCAAGTGTAAAATTAGAAAAAAGTGAAGCGTTTGCTGCCTACCACACTGGGTTGCTTTACAAGAAGATAATCCTTTCACTTGAACCCTGAAATAGCAATGAAAGGGTTGCCAAAGGTGGAAAGAAAAAGAAAAAAAAAAAAAGGATCTTCTATCTTAAAGCTGTTCTAATGCAGAATTCAACTCTAATCTCAACCTAGGGGCAATAATGCAGAAATTTGAGTCAAAAGCTAAAAATACTTTTTGCTAATTTTTTTTTTTTTGCTTAGTAAATTCATTGTCTTTTTCTATAAAGTACGTTTCATATTATAAAAATCAACAAAGGTTATCGAAAAACATTTTCATTATTTTATATAGTACTGAAAATGAACATGACACTGTACAATAGTTT